>NW_008704083.1:7519411-7541187 GCF_000326865.2 Helobdella robusta
TTTCTTAGCAGCAGCAGATGATAATCCTTGTTTGTGTTCATGTTTGTATTTTTTTTTCAAATTTTTAAAATCAACTAGGATCACCGCATTTGAAATTTTCATTCTTTCTTAACTTAAAATACTTTTTACTAAATAGCAAATTGAAGCAAATTTCAACTTTAATTTTTAAAATCATTCTGTAACTATCCTCATTCAGTTTTCCAAGCGAACAATGGAACAGGCAAAAAAATACGAATAGCTACAAGCAAATATATAGAAAAAACATAGAGCAAGACACACAGACAGACAAACAAACAGACAAGCACACGAACAAATACAAACAAACACACACACACAGAGACGAATGTTATCACAACCATGCTTCCACTGATACATGCTAATAAGCTGGCCATGTTTGAATCTGCGAATGTATAATATTTCCTGTAAGCTCTAGAAATAAATGTATTTTTTTTATATTATTGAAACAAGCACGTGACCATGCAAGAGATTGTGTGAGTGTGCAAATGTGTGTATGTATGTATGTGTGCGTGTGTATGTGCGTGTTTGTGGGTATGTGTGCGTGAGCTTCAACATGTTCGTGTTTGTTACAATATGTTTTAGTATAGTTTGCACGCTTGTCTCTCTAACAAAAGACCTAAAAACGCATTAAAATAGTGTTCCTAAGCAATATTTTAATTGTCATTATAGCAAATAATCATCTAAAGATATTTACAAATCAAAATTACATAAACATTAAACCAAGCAAGCATCAACATAAACATAAAGAGATATTAAAAAAGAAGACCAGACCGTTGTTAAACACGCACATATGAAAAACATACAAGAAATTAAGGAAAGAAAGAAAGAAAGAAAGAAAGAAAGAAGCATGTCAACTCAAAGAAGCATTCAAGTGTACGTGCACGCATGCATGTGCTTTGAGAACTGCCACAGCAAACCAATGTGTCAACATGCATTTGTGTAAGCAAACAAACAAACAAACACACAAACATTACACATATAAATTACTGTGTGTGTGTGTGTGTGTTAGTGTGTTTACGTGTGTGCGTTAACACGCGTTAAAATTTTCCTAATGTCTGGATGAATGAAAACGAATTTGAATTATTCTTGAGTTATTTTCTTCATTTAATGATTTTTTCCCCATTCAAATTGTCGCCGGTAAGTAATTGCTTCTTAAGAACGTTAGCAGCCAGGCAATAAATCTGCGTTTGTAAGTCTTTCAATGAATCCCCATTAACAAAAATCTCCAGTTGCATGAACAAATTAGTTTGTACAAAAAACATGCGCAAACCTGCAAATAAAAACACACGTCTACGCGCTAATAATGCAAAAAAAAACGTCGAAACGAAAAATTAAACACACATGCAGATTAAGAGTTTAGTAAAAAAAATAAAAAAAAATTTCAATAATATACCACAGTCACCCAAACAGACATACACACACAGACACACACAAACACACACACAGACACACACGTGCAAACACACACACCTAAACACACACAATTGTACCATTATTCAAGTACTGTGAAAGCAGACCTTCACCATATAGTACATTTGTTAACAAATAAACAAACACGGACTGCGTAGTTTTTAAACAGAAACGTACACAGATGAGTGCAGGCGTCTGAACCTCAATGTATAAAAATATACTGAGCTTCAGCGAGTCTGCCCTCTAACAAGCGACATTTCTGTTACAGGTTGAGGTTATATCTCAAAAATTTTCTTCATAAATTTTGATTTAATTGCAGTGACGCATCCATCCACAACAGTGAAATTTATAAAATTTCTTATTGCGACTTTGGATTTGGTGCGAAAATTTACTATAAAATTGTGAAAGAAGCAACAATATTGTCTAAAAACCAAGCTAACTTCAAACATGAATAATTTCTGGTTGTGCAACTGTTGGGTGTATGTATAAGTTGCAGCCTCGTTCCGAAAATAATCATTTTTTATCCACTCCACATTTTAATTCATTCTACGCAGATACCCAAAAAAACTTTCATTACCATCAGTTGGGCTGCATTGGAAATAGGCACGACAACAACAACAACAACAGCAAGCATTATAAAGCAAACAATTAACAAAAGCGCCGGCTACGATAAAAGAACCATCAAAACAACATTAACAGCAGCAACAATACCAACAACAATTAAAACAACACTTTAATAAATGGTCCGGTCCCGCGTCCAAACTCGCAACTAACAATGGGGAAAATTTGCATTCGGACACTTAACAGTGCATACACATTTGTTTGTAAATCAACTTCAACCAAATACAATATCATAAACATAACGCTTTTAAAGTAGAAAGTTATCATCGATATAGAAACTGAATTATTCAAAATAATTTTACAAACATTGCATAACACACACACACACACTTTCACAAGCAGACGACACTGAAGCCAATTTCCAAACGTTGCAACGTTGTTACAAATCAAGCTGACACAAACATAGACACGAACACTCACACATACATACGCAGAGATACAAGCAGATGAAAAAGCAAACAACTTAGCGGGGAATTGTTCGGAAAACTAGTGTTGCATATATAATAAATCTCCATTCAATGTATAAGATGAATCCAACGTACAACGGTTTCGCCTTCACAAAATAAACAAAACGCTCAACGAATTGGACTCTTATTTTGTAGGAATGTCATGGAGGCTGTCCAGATACACACACTTAAGAATACCATGAAAACATACAAAGCAAAAAATACAGGCACAGAATACAATAAAATAATTTATCTCAATAAAAAAGTAAGTATACATATTTAATGGCCGAAGTTATGAACGTTATAAACTGTTTAAATTTTTGAAAAAATATTTAAACAAATATTTAACTTTATCATTTTGAAATATGCAAAGTTAGCAAACATGGCATCAGGAAAAGGAAATTAACAAATTCTAATAGAGATTTACATTTAACAACAACAGAATTGAAAACATATTATAATAAACAGGTTAAAAAAACTATGGACGAATACGAAAAAACGTAAGATCAAAATTATATGAAGAAAATTTTTTGTAAAAAGAAGTACAATTTGATTAAAAAGAAAAAACCCCGAGTTGTAGGAACATGTAACATAACAAAGTTGTCAATAACGTGAGAGAAAGAGAGAGAGAGAGAGAGAGAGAGAGAGACAGAGAGAGAGAGAGAGAGAGCTGTCTTGTAGGGCTACCGGCATCATCAAACGGATAATAAATACGATAGGGTAGTAAGAAAAATCGTTTCAATCGATTCTTTACATGTTATCGGCGAAACGATGTTAATGCTAATAAAATTGTAATAATAGAAAGAAACTAATTATAATAATAAGCTAAATTTGACAGTGATGAAAGATTAGTGTAGAAAAAACAATACACAAGAGTTAAAAACCATCGTGGAAAAAAGAACAAGAGCAGGCGTAAAGTTGTCAATAAAAGAGAAACAACAAATACGTTAAAAAAATTATTGATTATTAATAAAATAACAACTATGTGAATTTAATAATAAATCAAAATCACTCATAATAAGCGGAAATCAATTAGCTTGATTGACTGTGGCACCAAGTCACAACCACGTAAAATGAAATTCTCACGCTGATTTCATTAAATATAATTAAGTTGGTCTGCAAATCTGATGAAAATCTGATTTGCTAACTTGGAATATAAACTACAATCATTGCATTTGTTATCAGTAATGAGTCAAATAATATTTTTATTTATATTGGAGTTTTATTAATTATTAAATTTTCTCATTAATTCGCTAATCCGCTTTTAAAGATAAACTAAGGGATCGATACATTAATGTCTATTTTTTTTATTAGAAGTACAATCAGCTCTCTAAAGGCTTAAGTTCTAGGTTCTTGTATTGTTGTTGTTGCTGTCATTGTTATGCTTTTGTTGTTAGTGTTGTTGCCATGTTGTTGGTGTTGTTGCTATGTTGTTGGTGCTGTTGTTGTAATCGTTACGTTGTTATTGATGTTTTTCTTTTATAAGTATCAGCTTCAGCATAACTTAACTTTAAGACAGGATTTTATGGCTGATTTATGTGGATAATAATTTATGTGTGTTTAACATCTTTAATAAATAAATAAATAAACGGTGTGCTCATATAAATTGAAAAATCAATGAAAATCAATTGTTATAGCAGAAGTAAACAAATACTTATTGAATAGATGAATGAGATATGAGAATGCATTCAAAAGCATCATCTACGTCATCGCCATCCCTAACATCGTCGTCATCATCACGTCACAATCGTCATCACGTCACCACGTCAACGAAGTCTTCAGCGTGTCGTCAGTATCATCATTATCATCACCAATAATGCCGTTTTTCGTTTTAGTCTTTTTATTTTTATTGCCAGTTTTATGTAGTTGTTTTTCAATATTGATTAGCATTCAGGGCCTATGCAAACATTCATCGCATCCTTCCTTCATTCAGTCCTCATCGTCGTGGTCATCACCATTCTTGCCCACTTTTAATCATCATTAAAATCATCATCGCTACTATGATTACCTTCATCAGCGTTATCATTTCAATATTGATTTTATTCAAAGTTCTTCCAGCATTAAAAATTAACATAAATCACTTTCGTCGAAATATTTTTGCAACAGTTTTTTTATTACCTATTTTTAAAAAACGGTTCACAAATTTCAGTCATCAACTCAAATGAAGTTTATACATATTTTCAAATGAGTTATTATTGTCACTGGATTAATATGCATTATCAAAAAATAAAATCATAATTATCGTTGTTAGAATATAATTTCTTAATTAATTTCATAATTTCTTAATTTCTTAAAATATATTTCTTCACAATTTAGTTCTGGGTATCTTTTACAACGAGTATTTCATTAAGTATCGCACATTTAAAAAGTGATACGACATATATAAACAGTTAAACAGTATTCATCGCATTACTCTAATAAATGATTATATTAGCAAAATTATATTCATCATTGACTGCTACGTGTAATTCACACATTCTTTCCATTTAAATGTAATGTGGATTCTATGATTCGTCAGCTGATCAGTGTGTTAATGGCACTTTGTATTACAGATCTGATAATATTTGTTAGAAATCCAATTTCATGCAGGTCGGTGCATTGTAATAATAAAAATGTAATCTATTCTCAAATCAAATATCTCAATAATAAACATAAAACATCCCAGCAAGCGTTGAAATAAATATTAAAGATGCCATCAACTTTTAAAATTTATTTCACCATTCTTAAACGTCATCAATATCTGCGCCAACATAACGTCATTATTCATAATAATATCCAACAAAATTATAGAAAAACATCGCGTCTAAACCTTTACAACAACAACAACAATAACAACAACAACACAACAACAATTAACAACAACAACAACAAAATTAGCAACAACAATAACAACAACAAACATCAAAACATTAACAACAACTAATATCACAAACAACAACAAACGCCATAATTACATACCAAACGTAATCAAGCAATGGAATTACCATAGAAGTAGTTGTGACAGCACGGTGTGTGGGCCTCAGACTAAAACCCAGAGGCAACATTTAAAACAAAAATAGAATTAAACTTTGTAAAGTAAAGTGATGTGAAGTAACGTAAAGTAATGTAATCGCAACCAGACTAACCTTGAAGTGCAGGTAAAGTAAAGGATCCTTAGATTAGATATATATCAGCTTGCTCAGGTAACACATTACATTACAATGTAATGATTACATGTATCTTTAATGTAATTCTAAATCTAAATTAATCAGAACAACGATGGAGACTTCGCTTCTTAAATGTCGTCTTAATTAATATAGTGCAGTTTCTTTATTGCGTTCTATGCATATATCTATATAGTATAGGTGTGTGTGTTTAATTCCACGCATTCATTGAAGTTTATGGCTTAATTTTCGTAAGATGTTTGTCGAATTTGCAAAAGTATTGGTTAGGTTTGATAATAAATTTAATTTATATTTTATTAAATTATAATTTTATGTACAATTTTTCACTTTTGTCATTAATTAAAAAGAAAACCAATATCCATTTGATGCAAATAATTTAAAAAAAAAAAACTCAAATTTTTTATGATAAAATTATGTTTAATTTTTCTAAAAAGTATTTTATTTATTAATAGATAAAAATGTAAATATTTTAAACGATGCCGTATTTAACAAAATTAAAATATTATTTTAAACATACAACGATCAATCAATCAATCTCATATAATCCAAAATCCGACCTAAGACAACCACCATAGATAGGATTGTTGACTGACTCAACTTTACAAAAACAACTTCACCACGGGCAAGTTTATTACCTCATTAGCATAACATTTTTCAAAAAGTTAACAAAATATATAAATAACAAAATTGTTATGTTACATAAGAAGTTTTAAAACTATTCTCTTAAGAAAACTTTTCTAACAGTCTGAACCTTACAATACAACATTCAACAGAATGAATTGAATGAATGAGTGAAACCGACAATCCATGCGTTTTATATACAACCATGTCTATACTTTAGATACATATGCACATGTATAACACACATACAACATATACGAACAACTGCGCTAAATTGCTTCTATAAAAAGCTCACATAGAAATATACATTCATGCTATAAAAATATCTACATATTTATAAGTAAAAGCGCTTATAAGAGTATGGTATTATGGTCTATATATATATATATATATATATATAGTATTATAAATATATATAGTATTATATAAATATATATATGGATAAATATGTTTGTTTGCTGTTTAGCGGAATCAATAAATATGTATATATATTATATATAAGCGTTGTTAGTTTAATTAAGCATTTACATATAACTGTCAATATATAATATATAAGTATGTATTTTGTATATATAGATATATATTGATGTTAAACAATGCGTTGAATCACCAACAACGTAAAAACATTAATGCTTGCACAAGTATTTATAATTTTCAAGTCTATACAATAAAACTATCCACTATCCACTATGTATCAATACATATTATAGATAGGCATGGGTTTCACATGTTAACTCGACCATTGTGTTGTTGGGATAAACAATTTTTTCAAAAAAGTTGGACACATAAATATCACTATATCCAATAAATGTCATTTCATTAATAAACTTATCAAAGGAATAGCATGATATAGAGACTATGTTATATAACTGCATACATATTTTTTTATATATTTTGTACAAACGTGTGTGTTTGTATGATTTAGACGGTAACCAGCCGATAAAACACACAAACTTAGTAGGAGACCAGCATGAATTGAGTTGAATTGAAGTTTATTTAACTGACACGACTTATAATTAAGCGAGCAATAAAATAAAATTGCTAGCAGCGGTACACCATTTAAGTTGTAACACTTTGAAGTTCATTCATCTCTCGGCCGGTCAGTATGTTCTAACTTTCATTTTTTAATCTAATCAATTTACCGTACTCTCTCATTTTTATGGGGGTACGTTTTCACGTTTTTAAGTGTGCTTCTGTAATTAAATTATTTATTATTAAAACAATTATTTTCAATATTTCTATTACATTATTTAATAATGTTGTTATAATAATCATTTATATAGAGCTTTTTATCAAAGGAGCTTTACAAACACACACACACACATTAAGCACATGTGTGTGTGTTTATGCGTGTGCGTGTGTGTATGCGTAAACATTTATAGTAGACGTTATACGGATGTGTGTGTATGTTTATCTAGATGTATGTGTTCCTTCGTTCGTGCATCTATGTGCCTTACTTTACCAACTTGCACATAATCCGTGTCAGTGTAACTAATTTCTATAGCACTTCTCTAAATTTGAGAGTGATGAAAAAATTATGCCATTGTTGAAGGCAGTGTACACAATGAATGGAGTATATCGGAAACATACTTCTAACACATTCCTAGACATAGAAATTTACATAGGTGATCTCGTACACATAATACGTATATAAACATCGATACATATATATATATATATATATATATATATGTATGTATATATATAATATATATGATATACATAATATATATGAATATATATATATATAATATAACATAAGTATATGCGCGTGTGAATGTATGCATGTGTGTACGTGTGTGGTGTGTGTGGTGCCTGATTAACGTGTATGTATGTATGTAATGTATGTATGCGTGGTGTGTGTGTGTGTTTTGTTTCGTTTCGTTTTGTTGGCTAATTGGAAAGCGTTGAAATATTTGTGCTTGTCGGAGTGGAGTTTATACGAGAGCTTGATGAAACACTCAGATCATTCAATGTTTCTTTCTCGTTGGTTATTTTGAGGAATGTTCCTTAGAAATTCAAGGGTGTGTGCTATATTGAATCACAACAACTAATTTTGAGATTTATTTTTGTCTGGTATCTATAGTTTTACTACACAGACATTTCATTACAGTTCCAAACATCGGAATTCAAATTTTCAAATATTGCACGTGAAAATGTGAAATTCAAATTTCAAATGTCATTCACGAAAACACTAACACAAATATTTAAATTAAATTTAAATATTTAAATTAAATTAAATTAAATATTTTCCAATAAATATAATTCATGTTAAACGATCTATCCTATCATAAACTTTTTTTTATCATGTTGCTCTTAACAGTATTAGAAACAACGAGCAACCATAGTCATTTCCAGTTTTTATACTTTCTGTACAAGGATTAATACAACACAATGAACAGTTCAGCCAGTGCTGCCATACAAACAGAGGCAGTCACTGACATGAAGCTAATGAATTTTAATTAATAATGAATCATTAAGACCATTATAGCATAATTGCCTTGTATCTCACGCTGCCTGCTAGCGTTAGCCTACCAATGCTTATTTCTCCTGTTATTTTTATTGCACTGAATATTAAGCCATGGTACAAATTGTTGCTGTATAATGTTTGTTAAGGAATTTTAGTTTTGATCACTGTAGACCAAATTACTATTTGAATTGTTCGTAAGTCAGTTATAAATTATTGTCGTTCGTTCGTTTGTTTGTTGATCTACTTGTTCAACGTACTAAAGTACATAGTATTGCTGCTACGTTCATTGTCACTACTGTTGTAATTTACGTCGTTGCGTTCATTAAGAATTTCACAAATTAAAATTAAACATCGTAATATAATTTTGAGATGTTAATAATAACGACAACCAAAGAAACTGCTAACACAAACATCATCATCCTTGAAAATCATCGTCAAAAACAATGCAATTATTCTTGCTTTTATCACCACCAACAACGTTACCAACAAAATCGTCGTTAACGAGGTCATCGTCATCATCTGCGTCATCGTCGTCATCATCCTGACATTCTCACCCTCATCTTCATCATCCTCACTATCATCACTAATACCATTATAGCATAATTAGCGTTCCATTATGTTATACTTCATACATTAGTGCCAACGTTTTTCAATTATTCTATGATAAAACTAACAATGAATAAAAATGATAACAGCCACCAACCAAATATAATTAACTCTCCTTCACGTTCTAAATCAGCATTTTCCTAGTGAGATCGCATAGTTTTGAAAGTACTACTGCTGCTTCTACTACTACTACTACCACTATTACTACTCCTACTGCTGCTGCTGCTGCAACTACTACTGCTGCTACTACTACAGCTACTTCTACTACTACTACTACTACTGCTGCTGCTACTAATAATAATAATTGTTACTACAGCCACAATTTTATTCAAACAATATTATTCATGAAAACAATATCAGCCCGTAACAAAATTTACTTCTCAGAATAAATTATTGTATTTTATCAAAAATAATAGCAAAGTTTTTATTCATGGATTTTTTCGATCCAATGAAATTAATTAATAATAATTAGTATCATTAGCATCTTCATTGAGGATTGGCACCGTTGTGTTAATGCTATTTTTCAGTGTAGTGATGTTCGCATCCATGAACTGCCACCTAACGACAATATTTTCACAAATTTCGACATGTATTAAAGATTAAAAAAGTGTAAACACGTGAAAAATAAAACTCCCACGACTGCATATAACCGCTTTCCACTACATATTACTACATATTCCTTAGAGTGAGATGAGTTTGAAAAATTTGTTAAAATGCATGACAAAGGCTAGCATGAAGAAGCCGCGTTAGTAGATTTTACAAATAGCATGTAATGATTTTCAGTTGCTTGGCACACACCAGGGTCCCACATTTTGTCTGATCTCTGCCGACTGTTGACTTAGTTACTGGATATGACGTCAGTGAGGATGTTTGCCTGTAGACGCAGTAATTCTATTATGAAATGGCATGTGTGCGTGTGTAATTGCTTGATGCTCAGTTCCTGCGCTGCTATATTTCAGGTTTCTAGTTTGTTTGCATTTCAGTCAGCGTGTTTATGAAAATTATAACTATTGTATTACTGCCTGTAATAAGTTTATCACAATTTACACTCAAAGAATATTTTAAGTATAAACAGATAAACAATAGACATAAAACATATAACACACACACACAAACACAAACGTACACACGATGCAGTCAAAGACGATAGATTGCTTATTGGACAGATGAGTCAATAGATTATTGAATAACAATATGTATGTTGTTGTTGTTGTTGTTAATGTTTTTTGTTTTTGGTGTTGTTGTTGGTGTTGCTGTTGCTGTAGTTTTTTATTGCTCGCTGATCGACCGATTACTCTCTTCCCAGTTTTTCCAGAATTTCTGCCTTCATCTTCACAGCTTTTATCGGACGCTCACTCAATTCACCCAAGCCGTGCACCGAAACCATACCTGTCCCTCATCTCCTGCACGTTCCGACATTCCATCTATTAGTGTTGGGCCGATTCTTCTGCTTCACCGCACAATCTGCATTGGTTTTCATTTATTATGCCAATGCGTGCTCGCTCTGTAGTCTCGAAGATTCATGTGGTGACCCGTTCTAAAATGGCTGAGGTCCGGTTCTTGATTGCTTATAGAGGTTCTCCTCACAAATGTTAATAAATTTTGTATGAACTTTTTCACATCTATCGTGTTGTATATCCTTTCCTGGTACCAACTGATTTATTAACATCTGTGTTATATCTTGCGTATTTAATCTGTTGGATTTTAGGAGGAACCTGCCCTTCTTTGCCGTCTTGTCCACTTCTTCGTTCGCCTCAACTGCACAATGTCCTGGTATCAAAGCTGCTGTCACATTTTTGTTGCCTGCTTCGAAACTGTCTTTCTACTTCAATATTCATCAAACAAAATAACAGAAATAAAAATTAATTGGTTGATTTGAAAAATTTATAAACAACCAAAGTATACTCTCCAACATGTAAAATCAGAATGAAATAAAAATCAGCCTACAAGCGGCATGACTCCAAAAGCAGACATGTGAAAACAAAAATTGCATCAGTGGCAGCACCGACCACTATTCACAAATTTGCAGACAATAAAAAGCGATTGCGGTCGCTAGGAAATCCACGTCAATTTGATGAACAATTGTGTGAGCGCACATACAAATTAATGCCTGGCGCCGGCCATTCAATGCAAAAATGAATAAAGTAGAACATAAATAAACAGAAAGCATTATTTGTTGTGTAACAACCTTTTTGCAAACTACATTAGTGGCAATCTAATCAAATTTTTTCAGCGTTATTATCGATAGCAAATACATTTTGGGGTTTCACGCAACATAAAAATTATAAAGCTTATTAATTTCCTCGTTATTGAAATATCACCGGAATTGAAGAAAATTAGGAAAAAAGTAAAAGATTTAATTTTTTCCTAATTTGAATTTCTAATGAAAATAAAACAAACAAAAGCAATGGACATTTTTAACACCAATTATAATTCTGAAACCCCATAGGTGAGATTAGAAGTATTTTTTGGATCAATCAACTTCAAACAAATATTTGTTATTTGCACGAAATCATTTAAAGAAATTATATGATATTTAAATTTCAAACGTAAAAACTAATTGTCGTTGACAACAAATTCGCTAAATCTAACGACGTCAATGATAACACTAACGATGACATTAAAATACAGAAGAAATCTTTTTTCAGCCAAGCGTCTCTTGTGTGCTGAGATATACACGTACACCAATTTATGCAAAACAATCTCTATCGCTGCTACCAACGGATTAAGATAACAAAAGATTACAAATGTCCATAATTGCATTACAAAAATTTTTTAAATATCAGACGAAATTCTGCAGAATTTTGAGAGATTTTTAATAGAAATAAGCAGAACGATGAAAATATTGAAAAAATTATGCGTTTGGTGCAAGTTCATGCATAAAGTATCGCTCTTTCCCAATTTTATAAATTTTGTTTCAGATAATACGCCGAGGGTCTATTTTCTATTGCTGATATTATTTCTGATGTATCGATCGTAAATAATCAAGATAACAAACAAAAAAAGCTGACAAGAATGCATGAACGTTTCTATTGGAAGAACAATTAGAGATTTGTAATTTTTTCAGTATCTTGTTTTTGTTGGTTTGATATGTCTTTAATATTTCGAAAAAGTTTTGCTAAGTTGTAAAGGATCACAAAATAACTTTATTGAAGACGAGTTTCAAACATTATATTTTGTCTTATAATTCTTAATGCCCCCCCCCCCTATTAGCATAGAAAATAAATATAACATCCAATGACAACCCTGTCCAGGATGAAAAAATTGGAGAACACTTTTTTTCCAGTGACCATCAAATCCTAAGATTCAAGTTAAAATGGGAACAACCAGATCAAATTAACAACAAACGATTTAGGTTCAATTATTTCAAAGCAAACTATGACCAATTAAAAATTAAATTCCGGAAACTGAGTGCAGCAAGGTCAGAATTATTTACATTTAATTATTATGTGCTGTTGTAGACACCGGTAAAGATTTTGCTATGTTATGTTATTAATATCAATGCTTGAGATAACGTGAATTTGTTTCAGCTGCAGTGTTTTGAATATATTCAACAAATGACCAACCGCCTTATTGGAAAGAAGAATTGCAGAAAAATAATGATATTAAAACTTTCATGATTTTCAAAACAATCTAGTCCAAATTACAGAATTTACTCCACTAAAAATTATTTTCGCGCGTTACGCGCTGCTGAACATATTTCATTCTTTTCATAAACATTTCCAATTCCATGAATTTAATGTTAACGAGATACTTCAATAAAATGAAATAATGGAATATGATAATTTTGAAAGATGAATATTTCATATGAATGAAGGATTAATGTTTGTCTTGCGTATGATTCATTGAGATTGTCAAAAATTGAACTGTGGTTACGTGTCAGCCGTTAATTCAAACTTCAGATGATCAGTGTATTCACTCTGCAATACCACACCAACTATAATCAACATCAACAGCATCATCATTATCGTCAAAGTCGTCATATCATCAGATATATCTAGTTCTACATACAAGTCTTTCATCTTTTAGTACCGTATAATTTTTTCATTCCTATTCCTTTTGCATACACACACGCATATTCATGCGTATACGATGTGTTCACGCACAGGAGTTGAAATTTTTAAAGTAAGATTAATGAGAAAATAATGAAAATCATTGGAGTGTGTTTGTCTTTAAGATTTTGCTCGTGCGACGAGCCATCCGTGCATATGGTGGTGTACAGTGTGATGCGTTTTGTTATAAGGGTTTAATGTAGGTTTTCATTTATATTCATACTGATCTATTCTAAAAAGTTTTTTAACGTTTAAACTTTCAATGAAATTTTACAAAAATTTGTATGATTTTTTTTTATTCATCAAATTAATCGCCACGGAATGTCCTTTTGGAGGGAATATTTTAAATACTTGAGACATTTTTTTTTATCATTGTTAGAGTTTTTGGAAAAAAAAAACTTAAAAATTGTTTGCTCATAAAAAATATAGTAAGCAAAAATTTTTTCATCACCTAAATTTTTAAATAACGCATAGATTTTATATTTAAATTTCATCTCATGTTTGCTGTGAAGACTTTTTCTACTTTCCAAAACTTGCAACAGCCTTAAAGACAGTTGCGATTGTCACAACAGTAACAAAAACATTATCATTCCACTATTTATCACATTTGTCATCATGAACAACATCACTTTTATCATATTTTATTGAAAAAAAAACTCCAGCCAACTCTAGTAAATCAGGCAGAAAGAACGAACAAACACTTAAGCGAATGTGAACGTGGCTGTTTGGCAGTGGCAGGTTTTCTATGGAAGGAGCATGAGCAAAGTTATGGCCATACATTATCAAGTTATACCCGCATTCATCAGGATTAGAGATTAACTCCTGAAAAATGATTCCTACTCAGCCGGCGACATTAAACTTTTTTTTAATGTCGATATGCCTCTCAGATTTTTTTCTGTTTTTTTTTTTAGTTTTTTTTTGCATTTTAAAACTGTTGCTTTTCATTGTATTTAAATGATTGATTTTTTTTAGAAAATATGGCAAATATAGATAACTTTTATTTAAAATGTCTACTAAACCTGATTAGTGTTTTCATCTGAATTTTTTTAAAGTAACTGCAAAATTGTTTCTTGCTCGTAAGAAGGTTTTAATTTTTTCATTATTATAAAGATGAAGGTTTGCAAAAATAAATTTAATAACTGAAACTCAATTTTTTGCTTGAACAAGATTAGTAGGAACATTCTAAAGCAGAAATTTGCACAGAACATTTTCTCAGGGTTTATCAACTTTGAAAAAATAATTCCAAACTTTTTCGGTAACGAAACTTTGTGGCTTCCTTCAGGAGCAAATTCTGTATCAATCAAAAAGATTTTTTATTTTTAGGAGGAGAAAATCTTATAGAAAATTGTTCAAAAAATGAAACAAACTGCAAATAGAAAGCCACAGAGAGACAGCCATAATACGTCATATAATGTAATAGATAGGAAGCATAGATAGTTAGATGTACATGGAATGGTATAGAAAGCATTGATCGAGTAAGCCTCTGGTCCTACACGCTTCAGTCATGCTCTGCATACATTGCGTCATTTACCATGCTTAATATCCTCTCATACTCCTGGTACAATTGCTTCATATCATTTATTTTTATTATATTATTTCTAAAGAAATTTTTTTACTCTGATTTTGTATTGTATCTTCTCATTTATTTTGTTGTTATTTTTGTTTTTGCAATGGTACTATCACAATTGTATTGTATTTTTATTTTGCTATTTTGTTGATTTTGTTTCAGAGTACTGTAACGTTTTGTTGTTTAAAGAAATAGTATAAATTTTTCCATGACTTTTTCTTGGTTTTTTATGAAAGTGTGATCTATTGAAATTAGATTATATATGTAAATAGGTCAAATGCATAATAATATTATGTATATATGTCAATGAAAAATAATACTATATTAATAAATTATATATATATATATATATATATATATATATATATAAATTATATTCACATGCACAAAGTTATAAATATATTTTCAATTCAATTCAGTTGCTGAGCCTGGGGCAAGTCAAATTGATAGGGTTCCTTATGCATACATGATGATCAAGTCGTTACTCATCGCGTTATCGTCGAGTTCATCATATTATCATCTCAGTTATCTTATCATCGTCATCATCATATTAACCTAGTGTCATACTGTTACTGTCATCTTCATCACGTTATATTATTTTATTATCATTTCAGTAATATCACCATCATCGTCATCGTCATCATCATCGTCACCATAATAAGATATCGTCATCATGTTTATCATCTCGTGTTTTTCATGCTATCATTTACTCATCGTACTGTCAGAATTATCACAATCGCCATATTAATAAATTTTTCCACATGTTGAAGCGGCAGAACAGTGTAATGGTTAACGTGCCTGACACCACTACTGCTACTGCTGCCGTGACCGTGTTCGAATACGAAGTTATCCCCACCAATTGCATGATGAGTGTGATGACGTGGTTTTATTTATTTATATGCTTTTTGCTATTAAAACAAAGAAAAATAGAAAAATTAGTATTGTTAAAAAATGTTTTCGTAATAATTAATATAACTTTGTCATCGTCCTTATCTTCAAATTTTTATCATATTCGTCGCTGTTAATTTTGTCTATTTCTTCATCCTCGTTTTGATTGAAACTTTCATGTTCGGTGGACATCAAGTTATCTTAACATAATAACGATGAATAATGACTTTTTATTGATTTATTATTATTATTAACAAAACGATCTTGATCATTTTCGTCGTTAGCATAATCCCAACTCATAATGCTATTTTCATTGCCGTCTTCTTATTGGTTAATGCAGATGACGTCATCATGGTCGTCATCATAGTAATTATAATGATTTATTGCTGATATGACAACCCGTGCCCAGTGTCTACTATAACAGTTGTCTGTTTTAATTATCATTATCCTTGATTGCTATCACCGTCATCAGTATCTCAGTATCACTATCGTGTATCACTAACATGATGATGATATCGTCCATATCATTCTAAAGCAATGTTGCGATGACGTTAAATGTGATGAGATTGAAGATGATGGTGATGATGAGGGTGAGGGTGAGAACGACGACGATGATGATAGTTAATTAGGTGATTACGATAACAGCAGCAGTGCTCCAGATGATGACAATGATGATAATACAAACTCAAACGATGAACAGAGAGGCCAAAACGACGATAGCAATAACTATAATTGATAACGGTTACATTAATGATAATGACGTAAGCAAGGATGATGACGTAAGCAAGGATGATGACGTAAGCAAGGATGATGACGTAAGCAAGGATGATGACGTAAGCAAGGATGACGACGACAACAAAAACAAAAACATGGAGATGAGGAGGATAATGCAGCTATAGAACCAGCGGGCATGAAACAAATTGCACATTACATTGTCCACGTTGTCGCCTGCTTTTCAATCAGCGATATAAAATTGAATATCATTGGAGTGCCGGTGTCTCTCTATCTCTGTATCTTTATATCTGAGTTTGTATCTATCTTTTCATCTGTATGTATTTATATTTATCTATTCTTTTATTTTTTTATCTACATTTATATTTAATTATGTTTTATTAATTACTATTTTACATTACTATTTCATATTATTATTGTTTTTTGGATATTTAAATTATTATCACATAGTAGATATGAGCATTTGGAGTTTAATCTACTCTCATTATTTAAATGTTATATGTTATGTTAATCTGTTTTTCTATAATATATATATATATATATATATATATATATATATATATTATATATATATATATATATTATACATGTTTATGTATCTATTTTTGTACCGTTCTGTTTGTTTATCCATCAATCTATGTATCTATATGTTTATTTTTTTATCTATGTATCTATTTCTCTAGATATTTTTTTTGATCACAGTTTCCTAGTAAAAGTTTATCAACCTGTTAATTGAATTCTGTACTAAAATATTTTAATCGGTATTTTTAAAATTATTTCAAGGAAAAAATATTTTTATTTCTAGCATCAAATGATTAATGTGAAGTTTCAATTTTTTTATATTGTGAAAAATTATCAAAATTTACGTTGTATAAATATTTTTTAATTTCGCACTGAAATCATTTATGTCATAATTTTTCAACTTTATTAATTTCTTCCTTCCTATCTGGGTTATCCTTTCGCCGATGCTCAATATATCAGGCTTTTGATCATGTCCAAACATGTTAAATTTATCAAGTTTGTGATCAAAACACTCAAAGTCATCACCAATCATGTTGTTATCGTCATGTTGTTATCATTTTATGATTATTACCAAAGTTGGTTAACAAATTTTTACGTTGTAACTTCTTACGTGAACCCGGTTTTATAAAGGCGGGATTGTTCTAATCTTCTTCAACATTAATTAACCCTAGAAGCAAAACATTTTTCGTTATCAAAATACTTTCATTACTCTCTACTACTGATATCATCATCATCGTCATTTTTACCATACATCATTTTCATATTTACCAAAAATCACAGTCATCATCTCAAACCACCATCCTCATCAAAATCATTATTACCACAACCACCCCGGCCACAACAGCCACCACAAGTGTCGTGTGACGCTGGTGGTCAAACTTTATTTGGCATGTAAGGTAATAATGATAGGCTTTAGATGTCCCTAGCTAGCTCGCATGTTCAGTCTGTAAAAAAAGAGAATGCACGCCAAAGTGTAATAACAGTGCGTGTGTGTGTCGTTAAGTTTCAACATTAGTTGCATGCATTCGCGGTTAAGTTGTTTTCTTTGCTTATTAATTTTTATCTACTTTGATTCTGTTATTTGATTGTTATCTGTTCATTGTTATTTCTGATTTTTTAAATTTACATTTTCATTTAAAATGTGAATATTGATTGGAAAACTTATTAAATTTGTTTTATATTTTCTTTTTTGTGACACAATTTTTCGATAAATTTAGTCAATTCATTCATTCCTTTTATTTCACACACCCAATCATTCATATATTTATACACTCAATCATTCATACATATATACGTTCATTCTTTCATTCGTTCGTTCGTTTGTTCGTTCGTTTGTCGATGTTTTTAGTTATACATAGGTTGCCGATATTGTTTCGTTGGTTATATATAGGTTGTTGATGCTGTTTCAAATCTTAAGGAGATTGCTAAAAGGATTAAAATTTACGCTGCACAAAAAATTTCGTTTCGTCTTTCCTTTCACACGTTTTGTGATGCTGAATATTATTTTCTTTTTTTCATTATTTTATCTTCAACCATTTTTTATAATTCAACTGATGCATTAAAGTTGAATAGCTTCAAAAACTGAATCTATGATTTTTCAAAAGCATCTTGAATTGATTAAATCACGAGAACTTGCCGCTTGAACGAGCAAATTAAAAGAATTGCTACTGCATCCAAATGCGGCTCTATATTCGATATTCAAATCATTAAAATAATCACAAAATACTTCGCTAAAAAATTAGTATGAAAACTGTTACCTAAAAAGTTACTTAGTATGTATAACATTCCATTAAGTTGTATTTTCTAGAAGATGAAAGTTATTGAAAATACATTAGGCTGTACAGTGCGCACATTAAGTAAGAGCCGACACTCATCAATATGTATAGAGTGAAGATACAGAAGGTAGTGGAGGCACTAAGCATAAACTGGTGCATTAATAGGACGGTGTGGTCCGTGAAACCTGATTTGGCCGTTAGAAGGACTATGAAATTTTAATAGCCTGGATAGTTTTTTGCGTCAGCTTTTTGATTTTCACTCAGGAGGCATCATTTTGCGCGGCATTTCACGTTGTTTGATGGCTTGTGAAAATCCTTTAAGAGTTTGAAAATGTTTTAGCTAAAGTTTGCTGCTTCTAAACATTTTCAACCTTTTTTCTTCAATTTGTATGGGTGTGAGAATGCCTAAAAATTGGTTGTTTTGTACATACAGTGAATATAAGTAATCTCATGTTCGTTCACGCTTGTTTATCTGCACATTCACATTTTCTTTAGATAATTGCAGTATTGGAGTTTATAGCTTCTATGCTCCTTGCCCCAAAACGTCATCATATATGAGATGCCTCTCTACTTCACGATTATGTACGTGTACATGGATGTGTATGTGCATGTGTATGTGTATGTGTATTGCACGTTCGTGAACATTCATTCTCTAGCTTCTTATCGTCTTTGTTTTGTATCGTAAAGAACGGTTTTATTATATATAGCCTAACTCTGTAATGTTGTGCTTAGATGAAGATTTCTGGGAGCTCCCATCCTTGTTTAGATGTGCGTGTAAAGTGTTGGGAAATATATTGAACATTTTATATCTATATAGTTGCAACTAACGTTCATTAAACAAAAAGCTTCTTAATGTTGTTTATTTTAGAAATTCAGGAAAATTTTGCTATGAAATTTGATGAAATGATGAGCATAAATTAATCAAGGGCTTAAACTTACCATTATTTCTACGAAGATAACAGAATCATGTAACATAACAGGGTAATGTATTATGGTGAATAATTAACTTTGCTTATATTCAACATAGCTTACATAGTTACATTTCAATTTTCACATGCAGCTAACATTTTGTTACATTAAATTATCAAAAACTTCATATTTTCTTCCTTGATATTTTTCTATTAAAATTTTCAATTACACCGTTGTCGTTGTAATCGTTTACCTAAATATGTTGGTTTAAAAGCTGCAGCTGCACTAACAAAAATATAACAAACACTTGTTTCAGTGGTAATTCTGATCAAGTTAAATACGAATGTTTTGCATAATGGAAAAATTATTTATTAAAAGCAGACCCAATATAGGCGGTTCAACAGAAGTAAGAAATTAGGAAAAATAAGAAGAGAAGTGTTTCGAATATTTCTTCGTTTCTCGCGACCAAATTGGCTGCCGATGTGTTAAAAATTACACTGCACTAATAAATTTGACGTTTTTTTAAATAAAATATTTTGTTTTCTGCCTATGTAGGAAGCTACTTATAAAAACTTAAATTTTATTCACACTTTTTCTATTCAAAAAAGTGCCTTTCTGTTGTAAACGTCGACAGGCAAATTATTGAAAAAATGATTTAAATGTCATTTTGAATTAAAAATTTCTAAATGAGCAGCACTAGCTGGGTCCTAGTAGGTACTCGAATTTGTGTGTCTGCAACGTTGACAAACTTCCTGCTTTCGATAAAATTCAATTTAAATTGCTGCCAGATCCGGACCATGCTACCTCTTCACATTTTCAGTTAACTCTTTAGTTGACCCTATAGTTATTTATCTATTTGCAGTTGTTAATCTTTATTCGTAGTTAATAACATCTTTATTAAAAACTGCAGTGGTGATGCAAATTTTATATACACTATACAGTATATATATATTATTTCTCAAATATATTATTGACTAATTCTTACTCTACTTACTTCACATGTAATTGTTCAGAAAGAAGTATCAATCTTGAAATCCATTTTCAAACACGAAATAATAACTTTTCACTCGCTAGTTAGGACGCGAATCTTCCCAAAATTATCCGATACGAAAATGTTTTGTGGCGTTTGAAGCAATTTTATTTAAAGTTATCAAGGCTTTGAATAAACTCGTTCATGTTTGGCAAAGTTATGTTGATATTTTATGCAAAACGTTTTTTCTTTATAAACGGTAATCGTTAACATCAGTCGGCTGTTGTTAGGTTCAGTCGACATGGATATCAATCAATCAATCAATCAATCAATTAGCTTATAAAGCGCTATTTCCGCGATGTTCAACAGCGCTCCTCAATGAATTTTGAAAACAGATGGGTCTTGAGATCCGCTCTGAACTTCGCAAGTGATGGAGAAATAGTTAGAGAAGTAGGTAGAGAGTTCCAGAGAAAAGGACCAGAAAAAGCAAAAGCAGATTTGGCAAAAGAGTGTTTAACACGAGTTAAGAAAAAGCGAGAAGAAGACGATCGTAAACCGGGGCGTTTAGGTTCAATTAATATATCTGATAAGTACTTAGGAAATAATTTAGATTGAGACTTATACATGAACGTGCAAATTTTAAAAATTATTCTATATTTTATAGGTAGCCAGTGCAAGAGAACAAGATATGGAGATATATGAGAAAAGAAAGGGGCACGAGCAACTAGACGAGCAGCAGAGTTAAAAGCTTTACTTAAAGGATAGAGTATAGAGTCAGGAAGACCATAGTAGAGCGAGTTACAATAATCAATCCTAGATAAGACTAACGAAGTAACAAGAAGGAGAAGAGTAGGATCATCAAGAAAAGGCAAAAGTTTTTTTATTCTACGTAGATGAAAGTAAGAACTTCTAGCAACACTATTAATCTGAGAAGAGAGAGACATAGTAGAATCAAAGATAAAACCTAGACTACGAAACTTATGAGAGACATCAAGAGTTTTAGAA
>NW_008704083.1:7541287-7629890 GCF_000326865.2 Helobdella robusta
AATATTAGTTACAGGTCTATAATTAGATAAAGAGGTAGGATCTAGGGATGTGTTTTTAAGAATAGGAATAACAATAGAATTCTTATAAGAAGTAGGAAATTTAGAGGTGGAAAGAGATAAATTAACTAATTTGAGAATGATTGGATAAAATATTGAAGAGAATTCTTTAAGTAAATTGGAAGGAAGTAGATCTAGAGAACAGGTTGTAGACGACATAGAATTAATAATTTTAGTTAGTTCTAAAAGATTTATTGGAGTAAATACAGAGAAAGATTCAGTAGTAAGTTTAGTAAAGTTATGAGAAGGAAAATTAGAATTAGATGTTCTTAAAGAAGTAATTTTATTTACAAAAAAGTCATGAAACTGTTGAGCAGAGAAAGATGAGTGAGAAGATTTTTTATGTAGAAGTTTAGATAGAACAGACCACCTATTTTTAGATGTTGAAGCAGATGTTATAGAATTTCTAAGAAAAGTAGAGTGTTTAGAGAATAGTAGATATTTATAATTAATCAATTCAGATTCATAGATAGAATAAAGAGAGTTAGATGGATTTAACCTATAGGCTTTCTCCAGTCTTCTAAGACTTTTCTTGGCTACTACACAAGCATAATCAAACCAAGGAGCCTTACGAGAATAGAGCCTATAAGTAAAAGATTTAAGAGGAATAAGCTTATCAAGAATAGAAGTAATGTAGATATTAAAAGCACAGACAAAATCATCAACATCAGAAAATAAGGTAGTATCAAAAATAGGTTCAGTAAGAGATTGAAGAAAAATATCAAAGTTTCCAAATAAAATTTTACACATTCTACTGTTTACCAGTTTTTATTACAATTTTCATTACCATTATTACAACTGAAATTATACAATATAGGCTTTAACAAAAAATCTTAATGTTACAGATAAAGATGTAAATTGTAATTTTGATAAAAGCGCACCTTGACGTTGAATGATAATTCCGAAGGAATAATCGCCTACTATTAATAAGGAGTTTGTTGATTAATAATAAAATGACGTCATTTCCGTCAACTATACCACAACACATACACACTACACTATCTGCCATTGTATTGTTTGTTTCATGATTTTTCTTTTCTTTTTTTTTCTCTTTTTTACTTCGTAATTGTAAAATTTGGTACGGTAATTCGAACGTATTGAGCATGTGTAAGTGAGTTAATTTGGTGGACATAGATAGGGTAGGGGCACGATTCTCTCGTTCTAATTTTGTATGTGTTTTTTTTTACTTTACCTTGTTCATGTTTATATACAAACGTACAGACAAACATACACAAACGAACAAAAACAAACAAACAACTGAAAAATTTAATTAACATAAGTAGCTGTAGTTACACAAACGTTAACGAAACATTTAAACAGAAAACAGCCTGCATCAATAATTGAATGGTACTCATCTCGAGAATTTCTTTTCAGGCACAAGTTTTCATATTTTTTTATTTATTTGTATTCTACAAAATATTCTGGAAATTTAAAAAAAAATAATTTGGTCGGCTCCGTTAAAAACAATTCATTGGAGTTAAATTTTAAAACTGTTTATATGCTCAATGAAATGAGTATTGAATCAATTAAATTGTAATAAGGATGAATGCATTCACCTTTTTTCTCAAGATTCTCGACGCAAAAATGTTTTCGTAATAAAAATTGCAACAAAAGTCTTCAATACATCATCTTTATTAATTTTTTTTTGGAAAATTTATGTTGTGGAAACGTTAACATCGCGTTGTTAAAAAATTCTAACACGTCTAATTAAAATATGGAACTGAAATAACGATGAAAAAAATGAAAATTTCACCGCGCCAAAAGATTTGACACAATCGTCGAAATTGACAAAAATTTTCTTCAAGTAGTGAATGTCACAATGTCACACATGCCACATTATAATGTTCTTTTACGAAACTACAGTTGGACAATTACAATGAATTTGTCAATGGAATGTAAAATTTAGGCATTTCGTAACATGTCAGTTGAGTTCATCAAGATAATAAAAATAAAATTTATAATATCATTAATTATTACAAATATTATATGCTCGCTTTTCAATGAAACTAAGGAAGAATTATTATTTTCAATTTACAGATTTTAAGTTGAGCTATCGAGACTCGAAAAATTTGTTTTCAAATTTTTTGGATTAATTAAAACTGAAATAAATGCTATCTACAAACATATAATTTTTTTTACTTATTCGGTGAAATACAATTTTTAGAACGAGTTCAACATTCAATCATCACGTTGATACTTAGAACGAGTTCAGCATTCATTCATTATTCCATTACTCTAAAGTTTATATAATATTGTCTGAAGATGTTTAAAAGTAGAATAGAGTAGCGATGAAGTGCATGTATGGGCACGTGTTTATCTACGTGTACTGAAACGAATAGTTTACGTCATGTTTATTTTTTCACTGTTTACCAAAATAATTATAATGAAGTCTATGGGTCTGTAAGTTGAAGAAGATTTTTGCAACCTAGCATCACTAACTAAAGTATTTGTTAACAATTAAATACATTTGAAAGTCAGCCAAATGAACTTCTCACAACTTATAAAACGGCCTCCAATTGATATGAGCTATTACAATGTTGATGCTAAAAATAGTTTGCTGCGACTGATACAAATATCGCTCATTTCAGTAGAAAAAATAATTTCCATAATTAGATACTAAATGCAACTACTGTGTAAATCATTGTTATAAATCTATCGACAACATTAAATTTTTTAATTAGACTACGGCGAAAAAGGTATGACATACAAATTATTTCATTTGCTAGCATTGGTGAGCGTTTCATTCTGAGACACGCCCCACCGTTCAGTGCCACACGTAGCAGGCGAGCATAGCGCGGTCACCTGCCGGCACTAACTCTCTTTTGCATGGCTAATTATCTCAACACACACACGCTTCAACGAATGAAAAATATTATTTAATTGTGTTTGTTGCGTATCTAAGTTTATGTACAAGTCAACAATGATGTAAATACGTATAAAGGAAATGGTTTGTTAATAACTAATTTTATGTGAACAAATGACTGGTACAAATTGTTGGAACTATGTAATAAAATTAAATTTCTTTTTCAATGTTATTCTCGTCGTCAGCAACTGCAACAGCAACAACATTATTCTCGACAGCACCTTCCAATGCTGGCTCAGAATTCAGCGCTCCAACAACTTCCACTTTTTCATTTTTCTCTAACAACTTTTCTTGATCCTTCAGCAAAGTTTCAGTCGATCCGGCCATAACATTTTTATTCCCATTATTTTCATTGCTAACATTGTTAGCGTTGTTCAGATCGTTCAGATCGTTCATTTGCATGGCATCGTTCTTCTTGCCATCTCCCATCTGCAGGACGGTTCGTTCTGCTTGCTTCTCCGATTGCTTCTTTTTACTTTGCTGCGGCCGAATCACTTCATGCTGCGGACAGCAATTGCCAAAAAATCGCATGAAACTTTTTCTGAACTGTTCTGATAAGAACGCATAGAGAACAGGATTAACGCAACTATTCAAGTAAGCCAAGCACTGAAAGGCTATTTTGATGCTGACGATGGGCAGCTCTTCGTCCTCATCATTCTTCTGCTGTCTGGAAAATGACTGGACGAGGAAGATGACGTGCACCGGCAGCCAGCAGAGTGCAAAAACTGAGACCACCACCACAACCAAACGTGTTACCTGGATCAGTATTTTTATTTTATCATGTTAACATTGTATCATATTGAAACAATGTTTCATTTATGTACGAGGAGAGATGGAAATTCATAAGAATTAAAAAATTAAGAAAAGTTGAATTAAAATTTGTTTGATTCATTTCAGCTTGCAACATTAACTACGACGAACTTATTTCAATAAATTCAATCGGCAATAGCAAATTTAAAGTTGTTTATCTGCATTTAAGCATGAAAGCGAAATTGGGTAGAAAATTTCAAAACACTAGTCAAAAAACACGAATCAATTAAATTACAAAAGAGAGAAATACAAAAACATCATCAGAAATAACAATAAGTTTAAAAACTATAATAAATTAAACTTACAACCGTAGACTTTAAACTTGCAACCAAATATCAATTAACAAATCGATAAAATAATTAATTTTTTAAACCCAGTTTTTAAAAATTAAATTCGACCCAATCAATAAACTGTCAACTAAAAACCAGTCACATCCAACCAGCCAACAATCAATCACATTCAACTAACCAACAACCAATCTCATCCAACCAAACAACAACCAATCGCATCTAACCGACCAACAACCAATCACATCCAACCAACAGGCAATCACTTACAACCAACTAACAACCAATCACGTTCAACCAATAAGCAACCAAGCGCAAACCCTTTTTTTAGAATCGTTGTTACTCTTCCGGATTCTTCCCGACTTTGCATTTCCGCCGTGCACCAGCCTTCGGAGCATCAGTCCGTAGAGCAAGCAGACCAATCCAAGTGGGATGGCATATCCGAGAATGAAGAAACACAAATGAAATGTCTTTGCGTAGTCCAGGTCTAATCTCATCCGAGTGTCCAAACACCTAGCGTCATTCAGTGAGTGAGTGTGGGAGTGAGTGAGTGAGTGAGTGAGTGAGTAAGTGAGTGAGTGAGTGAGTGAGTGAGTGAGTGAGTGAGTGAGTGAGTGAGTGAGTGAGTGAGTGAGTGAGTGAGTGAGTGAGTGAGTGAGTGAGTGAGTGAGTGAGTGAGTGAGTGAGTGAGTGAGTGAGTGAGTGAGTGAGTGAGTGAGTGAGTGAGTGAGTGAGTCAGTGAGTCAGTGAGTGAGTGAGTGAGTGAGTGAGTCAGTGAGTCAGTGAGTCAGTGAGTCAGTGAGTCAGTGAGTCAGTGAGTCAGTGAGTCAGTGAGTGAGAGAGCGAGTGAGTGAGCGAGCAAATAAGTGAATGGATGAATGAAGTGCGATTGAATTGTGTGTGTTAGTGTAATGGAATTGAATAGAAAGACAAGTTTGAATTGGACGAGTGCATAGGAATGAATTGTTTGCGCAGTTCTGATTGATAGTGTGCTTGATTGAATTTTCAATGAAATAAATGTTCTACTGTATTTTTGTTGCAGATTTTGTTGTCATCATTGTTCATGTTGCCAACTATAATAACACTACATAACTCTGAAATTAAATTGAATTATTGGCACGTGTTTCTATATCACATTTTATGTCAATCAGTGTCTTGTATTCAATGGAATACTAGATTAAACTTTTAATTGTAATGAAAATATAAGGAATAAGATTTTCAAATAAGAATTTGTATTGAAAAATAATATTTAAATAAAATAAAATAATTGAAATCTAAAATTAAGTCATGAGAAAAGTGTAAGAAAACAAACATCAGCGAGGAGAAATTGACAACGGAAAAGTTTTCGACGACGGGAAGAAGTGAGGCCATGATGATCCCAGTGAGTAACCAGATGGCGATCAGTGTGTTCCTCTGCGTTCTGATGTGAATGGATTGGATGGGGTAGCAGACGGCCAGGAACCTATCTAGAGACATGAGGACCAGCGTATAAACTGAAGTGATGGCTGTCACCAGGATCATGTACTGGTAGATCTGCGTGTCATGTTTCGAAACGTTTATTACGATGCAAATGGAAGTTCGCAAGCGGTTGATGAAATATCAACGGTTCAAATTTTAAACGTTAGAGCAGAAAATCTGATTAACAAATAGAGAGTAGTTAAACGCTTAGAGTTTCAAGCTAAATGTCTGATTGATGTTCAATTTTTTAGATTTTTTTTGCATGCCATTAAGCATTCTTTTTTATATTGTTTGTTTTTTGTATGCTGTTTTTTATATGTTGTTTGTTAAATTTTTTAAGTGTTTTTGTTGATATTGTTTGCCATCAGGCATCGTAGGATGATTTTTTGTTGTTTACTATGAAGTTTTTTTGCACTATTGTGTTGGACCATGTGCCATAAATTGACATAAATGAAATCGAACTGAAGCAGCATCTCCATTTAAGTTTCCTTATTTACATCTGATCATCGAATCGCTCTTAGTGTTCTACAGCCCATACAAATGAAGTTGTCATATCATGAGAATAAAAAACATTTAAAAATGTTCTGTTATTATCCTATTGTTGTTCTATTGTTGTTGTTCTGTTGTTGTTCTGTTGTTGTTGTTCTCTGGCTGTTTACGTTTTAATAATTTTTTTCATGGTAATATTAAATTCAAGTGCAAGTTAGAATAGCCAACGTTTGGTTTAAAAAAAAAATCAACATCTTAAAAGTAAAAATAAATGAAAACTTCCACAACAAACAGCAACTACTTCAGCAACATCAACAATGACACATGAATAACATTAACAAAAACATCGGCACGCCAACTCAGAAGAACACATCAACAATGCGGAATAAACACATAGCAGCAATCATTGCAAACATCTTTAGAACGTGCGAGTATGGCTTAAAAATTATTCATCTGATTTATGCACCCAAAATTACAACAAGGACTAAAAAACAAAAAACATAGAATTTTTAAACAGCACGGAAATTAATTTTTAAATTTACTTTTCAAATATGTTTATTACAAGTTTTTTTGATAAATGTTAACATTTCACTGCACTCCTCCATTGTCTGGAAGGAAAGATGAATCTGGAAAATAATCTTCAGCAGTTACTTGTCAAGATGAATTTCGTTTTTTTAAACTGATGTCTTAATTTTCGAGTGAAAACATTTTTTTAAAGTTTTAAAAAAAAACCGTCAAAAAATATTTTTTTTCGCAAGATGTTAAAAGTGCAAATATTGAAATAGACTTTTGGCGGCTTGGCGTTGCACGGCATCCATGCACCCATCCTTCGATACGTTCGAAACCATTCATCCAGTCTTTAAATCTTGTTCTACTCTCTGTAGAAATTATTTCATCAGCACTATTTTTATCAAGGTATGTTCTGAAATGTTTGAATTTTTATGTTCATAGGCAAAACATCTATTTAGCTTGTATGACTTGAAGTATGGAATTTGAAAAACTAAAGAAAAATACTTTCGAAAAGAGTAAGAAGGATTATTCATTCATCCATCCATCCATTCATCCATTCATCCATCCATCCATCCATCCATCCATCCATCCATCCATCCATCCATCCATCCATCCATCCATCCATCCATCCATCCATCCATCCATCCATCCATCCATCCATCCATCCATCCATCCATCCATCCATCCATCCATTCATCCATTCATCCATCCTTCCATCCATCCATCCATCCATTCATCCATCCATCCATTCATTCATTCATTCATTCATTCATTCATTCATTCATTCATTTAAGCGCTTACTACATGTTGACTTTTTTCGTTTATTTTGTTCATTCATTCAATCATTTGCCTATTTGTTTTGTCACTTTTTCGTTTGAGTTTTTGTTCATTCATGCGTCTTTTTTTAAACTCAGTTTTCTATTCGTGCATTCGTTCATTCATTCAAACACTCAAACATTCATTCATTCATTCATTCATTCATTTCATTCATTCTTCTACCCATTCATTTTTAGTGCTCGTTCCCCATATTCTCAAAGTTTTCTCATTACATCGTGTTTAAAATAATTGATAATAATAAAAATATAATATTAGTAATAGTTAAAAAAGTAATGATCAAGCAAAAACAACAACAAAACAAAATAAGAAAAGCAAGTTAACAAAAATTGTTCGAGTTCCAATTTAAAAAATAAAAATTTTCTAAACAGTAAATTGCCTAAATAAATTTCAATTAGCACGCTCAATTGCAAATGCATAAATAAATAAATTAATAAAAAAATGATTGAAATAAATTTTGTTCTTTAGATTGCGTTTTAACTCTAACACATAATGCGAATTTCTGAGAAAACGACGTTGATTGCATGAAATGAATTATTGACTTGTTTCTCATTCGCTAATTATTTCTTCATCAGCATACTGTCCTTCATTGAACAACCTTCATTGGACAGTCTTCTTTATCAATCACTGCATCTACCATCCATCTGTAACAACAATTGCCATTAATCAGAGATTCACTATGCCTACTACACTAGAACTGAAATTCTTCTTTATACATATTTTCTAGAACATCTCTATAGATTTTTTCAGGCTATGCACCGGCACCCACGCTATTTTATGCCACCACACGTCTCGCACGAGAATGATTAAAGTTCACATCTAGACGCACACACAAACACACACAAACACCACACACATGCAAGCACACTAACACAAATACACATACACGCACCTTACACACAGATACGCCACATATACACACACATACACGCACACTAGCACATACACACACACTAGCACATACACACACACACACACACGTACACACACGCAAAGATCTTGCAGTGGATTGAAATGCGTGCGTATTGGAGTAGAGAAAGATGGGAAAAAAAGATTGGCTGAGAAATAATTAGTATAGCATTTACATTAAAAAGGAACATGTGTGCAAATAAGGAACGGAGTTTTGTGGAGATTTAATTCTGCAAATACTCACTCAACCGAAATAATATCTCATAACGTCTCTCTACAAAAAGTGGCGTTAGAGGATATAATCTGCAGAAGAAAATTTGAAAATTTAATTAAATTATTTCATCAACATGAAAATTCTTTTACGATTTATTACATTCAAACGAATAATTTTGTTATTTTTATAATTTATTAATTTTTTTTAAATTAGTTAAATAAAATAATTAATCCAAAAATAATCAAAATGAAATAAAAAACTACAAACAGCAAAATCACTTCTGGTTAATAAACTTAAAATGATATCAAGTCATTGATGAGCTTTTATATGAAGGAAAAAAATTCTATATGATTTTCACGTCCATCTACCACCGATACACGAGACGTTCGTACGTTGTTTGCGGAAGAAAAATTACGGTAGTGTTCTGGAGGTAAAAAGAAACAAAAATTTGTCTGCATGATGAGAGAAGAAAATAAGGAAGATGATCGGGTTGGCGTGCACGAACACGTCCGCCTGTCTATCTCTCAGTCTTTGTTGTCTGTCTATCTTACGATCTGTCTGTCTGTTTGTCTGTTCGTCTGACTGACTCTTTACATGCTCGCAAACATTCCGCCCGGTTGCTGTGCTCTTTAAGTGCTGGAAACGTTGGACGAAATGAATAATTTTTTGAGCAATCATTTTTTTTCTTACTTCAGTTGGAAAAATGTTTACTAAAAAATTGTTTGGCCAACGCTTTCATTGTTTTAATCAAATACTCAATTATTTACATTACATGAAAAAACAGCTCGTTTTGTGTTGCTAACAATAAGGTTGAACGTTTAAATATAAAATTAATTAAAAGCATGCAAATGAACGAACCAATCAACCAGCCAAAACACCAAGCAAACAATCAGCCTTAAACCAACCTGACACCAAACCCTTCCAAACGGCCATGGAATGGCATAGGACACAGCAGTGAATGGAACACAGAACACGATGAACAGCAAATCAGCGATGGCCAGATGAATAATCAACAAATTTGTTGTGTGACGCATTTGTCGGTTTGCTATAACCGACACAATCACCATTAAATTACCGACAAATCCAACAATGGAAATGAACCCGAATAAAACTGGTACGATGATTGAGACCCAGTAGTGAAAATTTTCAAAATCTACGTTGTCGTCTGTCTCGATGTTGGTGCTGTTGATGGTGGTGCAATTAATGTATGATGCGTTGAGGATCAGCTCATTGTCATTGTAGTTGAGGCTGATATTTTTACTGTTATTGTGGTAGTAGTCGTTCTTGAAAGCAACAAACAGATTGTTGTCATTGTTGTCGTTGTTTAGGTTGTGTTAATATTGTTTTTGACATTGTTGTGAACGTTGTAACGATGGGTTATGTCATCTTGGTGTGTAGCATCATTTTTATTTCTGCTGAAGTTTTCAACAGGATCGTAGCTAGGCCTTGCGAGTGTTGTCGTTAACATTGTTATGATTGTTTCTGTCAATGTCATCATCTCGGTGGTTCATTTGGATGTTGTAATCGGAAATGTAGTTGAAGCTGAACATGTTGTTGTCGTCGTCAAGAAAACTCCGATGGTTACGAGACATCAGATTTATTGGACCTACGTGTTTAATTTGCGCTTTCAAATATCTGAATGAGAAAAGAAGAGTAAAGAGTTGAAAATTGAAAAAACAGTTTTTGCATATTCAATAAAAATGTTATAAATTTTGTTAAAATTTAAAAATTAGTCCGAACATTTTTGAGATGCTTAAATTTTAATTACAAAAATGGCACTCCTCAGATTTAGGAATGTAAAGAAATGCTCCTTCGCCTGGCATGAATGTTGTTAAGTAGACCCTACCAACAAAAATATTTCTTCCGCTAATAATTTTTCACTCTGCCACTTCAAATAGCGATGCAGCTAATTATTCATAATTATTCAGCAAAAACTCAGCGGCATAAATTTATTTAGATTTCTCAAGAGATCGTGGTAGTGGATATCATGAAAAATAAGATGCTATCTTCGTTTTTATATTTGGTGATGTGAATAAATTTCAAGCATCAATTGACTTGTTGGAAGCACGCGATAAGATTGATCATTTGGAATGCATAGCATAGCATCGACTCCTACATTATCAGATGTAGCGGTGCATGGGGATCTAACAAAATGCAACGGAGTGCAGAATCTCGTGACATGCAGATTTTTTATAAATTCATTTCAATAAAACAACTTTGAGATTTGTCTGAAGATAGTAAAACTCTGCAAAATAGTTGAAACATCGAAATTGCATTTATATATTTTTTTGTTTTGAAAAATGAAAAATTATTTTAATAACCAAAATAAATGGAAATAGAAAAACAAACTTTCACGCATTGTATAAAATATCAGGCATATCTTTATTGGCTATCGCTTCCAGTTTAATGCAATGTTATTTTGATAAAACATGCCATGGTATAATTGTTTGTTATGAAGCGGTACCTTGCTGTTTTGTTGCAGTTCAGTTGGTCATCAACAGAAAGTTCTACGACAAAATAAAAAAAAATGCAACAACAGCTACAACACAACCACATCCACAAACAGTATCACCGTCACAACGCGTTTAAATCTTCCAATTCATCCTCATATCATTTCACAAATGCTTCATAATAACTGGGGATCTAAAGACAAGAATCCATCATTTTATAATGATTCATAATACATTCATCAATAACTTTAATCTCATTTTATTTGAAGCTATTTAGCTTGGTTATAGGTTTGGAATACTAAATTTTAAAAATCCATTTTTAACGAAACAGCACACAAACACCCAAACAGGATTAAAAAATTTATTTTCTAATCTAATGCTAAATTTTCAGTGTTGATGTCAATCTGATTAGAATAGGAACTAAGTAGCAACACGCCAGGCATTATGTTATAGAGAGAGACACGAAAGGAAAAAAAAAATTAGAACTGCTGAAATGAAGTGATGATAGGCTGGTAGAGTATCTAGCATTGTATCAGCTACAGTATCTAGTTTCTATGCGATGATACTTCATTCAGTATATGTTTTATGTTGAAGAGTTTCTTTTTGATACATTTGAATTAGCAAATTAAAGTAATTTTTCACGATGATTTTCTGCCGACTAGTAAAAAAAATATTCATTTGAATAATGAATTTTATCATTGTAAAATAAATCAATCATCGTTGAAAGTCTCGACTGCCGTAAAACTAGTGAAAGTAGAGAGATGTGGCGATGTTGTTGGCGTGATCCAAATCTTTAAGAAAACATTGTTACAAAATGGCAAATTTTGTGTTAGATAACTAAAACATTGGATGGAGCAAATGTTCTGATAAAATGCCAAACTAATAACAAATATAAATAATTCCCAAAAAAACCTTACGCTGACAAAAATAAAAAAGCTAAAAATATAAAATAATCAATGATAGAAAGTTTAGCTTTACGAGGGCCAATGTCGATATAATATTACAATATGATTCGGCGAAAAAACGGCGTTGTTTTTGACTATAAAAAGAATAACATTTGCAGAGATAGACATTATTAATAATGATGAAAATTGTGATTGATGTCTAAGTGAGTGTGAGATACTATAGATATCATCGTGCATATCTAAACAAAAATATTAATAAAACAACCAATAGTGGGAAAAAATAATAATAATACACCATACATCCATGCTTTTAAGATAATTAATGTGAAGGACGGTGGCGGCGCATACGTCGTTTGCAGCTCCAGCAGCTGCTGATACAAACGAACACGTGACCAAGCATTCGAACATCTCTTTTCAAATGAGACGAGATGAAGCCGTCTCTATGTTTACACAAGCCAATACGTACGTACGTATGTGAGCGCGCGCGTACAGATATCTGTATACACTCTCACACACACACACACAGACACACAGACACACACACACACACACATATATATATATATATATTTCTAACCAAACTTTCAACTATATATACATATATAGTAATTTATGAAATCTACCGAATTTCTAACTAATTTTCTAATTTATTCTCTGTATATTTTTCTAAAGTTAATAAAATAGATAATGACGACAGGAATTTTGTTAGAAATGTTGAGAAATGTAATAAAATAACTATCCAACGCTAGAAATTCGGTAGATTTCATAAATTACTGCATTAATTATGGTTTTTTACCGGCATATATATATATATATATATATATATATATATATATATATATATATATATATATATATATGTATATATGTGTATATGTATAAATGTATATAGGTATATATATATATATACATATATAAACAATATTTGTTTGCAAATATCTAGATGCAATTTAAAGGCAATTTCCACAACTCAGTTACGCAACGTTAAATAGCCCTCAAGTGTTCACACCGTGTCACCGTGTGCAGTTGAAGTCATTTTGTCTTTGCTTCATTATTTATAAGATATTAACGTTATCGCTTGACGAAATAGTTTTCAGTGGCTGGGAGCTCGGATTCAAATTTACATTGGGCGAAAAATATTTTCCTCACGTATTTTATCCTGGTTTTCATTTTTCAAACGTTGTCGAATTGCAAGATAATTGATTGCAGAGAATGTTTCCTCGAACACTACCTGGTAAAAACATTTGTCAATCATTTGATGACAGCTTCATTTCGCACTCATAGGAAATTGCACGAGTTTTGTTTATTTGAAGTAATTTTATTTTTTTACTTCAAGTCTGTTTTGGCTCTCATTAATTTGGTTTTTCAACTTTTCTTCGGTTATCTTAAAAAATTGAAAGCAAGGATTGATTGATAAAATGGTTTATGAATGAACGAATTACTCACCAAATACATCTTCAAACTCATATATTCATGCAATTTCATAACAACATATAATAGCGCAATTATTGCTTTGTATTAAAGGAGCGATTCCATCTCAGTTTGTTTTTCATTTGAACCAATTTTGATTGTAAAACCCAAGTTTAAAATACACGCTGAGAACATTGATGTAAATACATCAAATATATATTATAAAAACAACAGTCCTTTCAGATTCAGCAGTCATCAATCCATGACGATGTCTCAGAAAACTACAACAACACCCTAATAACAACAGGAACTAAGTAGAAATCCAAACAGAAAATAAAACTAAAAAACTGACAAATGCTGCAGCTAAAACGCCACCAACAGTAGAAACAACAACATTGTTAAAAACGTTCAGATCTCCTTTTCCAGCAACATTGGCACGCGCTACATCGATTGCATCAATAACCTGCCAACCAACCAATCGACCGACCGACCGACCGACCAGCCAACCAACAAACCAACCAATCGACTAACCATTCAACCGAACAACCAACTAACAAACCATTCGACCGACCGACCAACCAACCAACCCTACTTTCGCATCAATCGCGATTCCTCCTGCACTCATTTGTATTATTTTTCAGCATCTTTTCAGCATTTTTTACCAACCACACATAATTTCGTGTCCAGTCGAACCATCAACAATCTTTTCAATTATTAAATTATAAATCTTTCAAATGTTTTGTTCGTCAAGCAACACATGTTAAATCATTCATGTCAATTTAAACGTGAAAACAACGAAATTCAGTTGAAAAAGCTATTTCAATTAACAGAGTTTATCAAAATTAATATTTAATAAATCAATTTCAATGCTAATTGAAATATAACAAGGAGGTTTTTAATGAGATTGATGGCAATAACAATCACCTAGCATTAACTATAAATTCTGTTGCACTAACTGTAAAAATCAACGATTAACTCTGTTATCTTAATTATTAACATTAACTATTAACCATTACATTGCCCATCAACATTAACTCAATTACGTTCAAATGTTCGTACGACTGAACAGGCAAGAAAGAATGAAAAATGAAAGTAGCATACATTGCCACGTTCTCCTACAAGATGTCCAATAAAAATTCAGAATAGTGTCTTTATTGTCGGTCGGTTGATTCCTTTTTTCAAGCCATCAATATCTGCCGTATAAATGTTTTTGTTGGGGCCATCAACTTTTCCGTTCTGAATCAAAAAGTTGTGGTTATTGCTAACAAAGGGTTCTATAAAATGTTTTTAATTTTGAGATATTCAATATTTTGGGGCACATTTCCATATTTTTTTTTCAAGATAATGCCCATCACAAATTTTTACAATGTTCTTAAAATGGTCATTATTTTTATAAAAAAATCGTCATTTTCAACATCATTGTGATCCGAGCCAACGTCACCTTCGGCCCATTGAAAGCACGTAGTGTCTCAGTAGTGCACATTAAGATCAACTTATATTATCAACAGCGCTCTTCTGAATCAGCGCAATGTTGCAAGTTAACCAACAACGCGACATGAAGAATGTTAGAAAACTACAAAACAACATCATTATCAACAACTGTATGCCTAGAAACCTCCAAACAACACCACAAATTCGGAGCAAATTGTTCTGGAGCGTGAAAAATTGAATCAACGCTGTCATATATTATCGTTATTATGGATAGGCTTATGTGCGGTTTGAAAAAGATTTGTAATTTTAGTCTCTAAATTGTGCCGTGCTACACCATTAGCAGACCAATAATACATTAATTATTTTTGAAAACTGACAGATCTCATTTGAAAAAATAAATATTGGAAAAAATTTGTGCTAATAATATTTTTTTAAGAAAAAAAAATCAACCTTATTTATTTGCCAAGCATAATTATCAATAACAACAGTGAAGTACAAAATTTACGTCATAAAAATGCCACGAAATCGAAACAGGACACAGCAACAGAAAAATGTTGAAACCATCAACGTGTCCCATTACAACTCTACCATATAATCATCAAAACAACAGCTTACAGGCAAATATCGTAATTACTTAATAAACATCACCCCGAAATAACATCTGATCGGCAATTTCTATTCTTTCAGGCCGGTGGACAGCCAGGCAAATAAAATGACGTCATCAACAGATTGATGGTGGCGGTATCAAGTGAGTGGCTTTGTAGACAAACAGGGATCAACTCATGCCCCTTGAACAAATGCTTTGAATGTTTTATTACCGCATCATCACCTGCCTACCTACCAACCAACATAGGCGCATACACATTCTTTTTTGAGTGTTAGCTTTATTATTGAGGTGCAGTGTACTATTTATGACTAAATAACTTTTGTCAGGTTTCTTCAGGTTTTGTTATGATGGATTATTCAATAAGTTATAACAACTCCGAAAAATATTGTTTAACGGTTTGTCTGAAGTTCTATAGTCGTGGATTGTTTAGTTTTATGAACTGAAACATGTGATAATTGTAATTTTTTGTGTATTTCACGTTAGGTTTTCTATTTGAATTTCCACAAAGACAACGACAACCGTTATTAAAAACATTATAAACCTCATGAACGTAAGTAGTTGAACTAACAACAAAAGCCAATTTTTATTTCGTAGTACTCAAAATTGATAGGAGTTGGCTGGGTAGAAAGGTGAGTACGTTGTCGTAAATAATAATGAAACGTAGTAGGATGGTCATCTGAAAATTATTTTTTAACATCTTTCTGTTTTTTTGTGAAGATCTACAGCAAAGTTTTTTTTAAACAAAATGAATATATGAAAATAAATAATTTTCTATTCTCGTGACTATGATTTGAAATATGACTATATGAAATCTCAAATAACTTTGAAAATTACAGTCTCTCTTTTCAAAATTTCATTGTGATAAAACGAAAGAAATTTAAATATTTATTCAAAAAAAATTTCAAAAAGTTAAAATTTTGAAACCATAAATTATTTTCTAACAAATATCATGAATTTTTTGATTTATTTAAATAAAATAATAATAAAATAATGATTACTTATGAATAAGCTTAGAAATGAGCATATTTAATGTTAAAACATATATAACAAGCATTTTAACAAGATGTTGCCACTAAGTGATTACCCCACCATGTTTAAAATAACTTTTTTCTATCGAGATTTTAAAGAAACTTCTTTTAATGAATTTTGATTTTTTTTCAACAGGTCAACAAAGGAATTTCGAGATTTATTACCTTTAATATTTCAAAAAAGTAAAAAATAATAGGAAGTTACAGCAGCGTATGGATATTTTATTCATTTGTTTTCTTGAAGTAGGAGTTTTTTAATTATTAAAAAAAACTAATGGATTTAAAAGCATTGAAATTTTGTAATTAAGAGTTGATGAAGATAAATATGCAATGCTTTTAAAATTCTAACAGAATGGTAAAAATAAAAAAATAATCCACAATTTCAATAAAAGTGATCAAATTTTTAAAAAATTATTTCAAGTTATTGTTCTTTTGAAATAATTGTCATATAGTTTTTAAAACTTTCATGGAAAAAAAAAACAAAGAAAAACAGCAGCGCAGCAATAACGACAAAAAACAACACCATCGAACATATACAAACAACAAAATTATAAAAAAACAACACTACAAAAAAATCCATGGAACGTCATGGTGCAAATTGACAAACAGATAAAATGACGTCAATACGAATGCGAGCAGGGATGCAGGTAGGTTAGGCGCTCAAATTATGCGCTGGATTGAAAATTAGCCTAACATGCGGTTGCACATTGGTCGTTAATCATCGTCGTCATCAGTGTTGTCTTGTCTTCTTCATCGTGTTCTGCTTGTCGCTGTTTTGTTTGTCATCTTCATCATCGTCATCGTCATTGCCACGGAAAGATACTCTCATCACCATATTGCACCGTTTTAAACATTATCTCCATCCGGATCAATATTATTATCATCACATTCACCGTCATAAAGCCATTCAAATAATTAAAAAATAACACTATCATCATATCATTATTATCGTCACCATCATGACACCATCGTTACTATCACATCCCCATGATCTCATCATTATCATGATTCTCGTCATTATCATGATAAGCAGTATGCACGCATCAACCTTCATCATATCATTTTCATAGTCAAAAAAATAAGTTGAAGACGTCTGTTGGTATTATTTACACTCAATCAATGCTTCCTGCTCACTAACAATTGAATGCGACTAACCAGAACCTGGAGCAACTTTACATAATATCTCAAATCTCCAGTAAACTGAATTTTCTTCAATCCTTAATTTTCTGCATTCAGTTCAAGCCCAACTCTCTTTAAGCTGTTCTTATTTCATGCGATATGTTATTTGGGATTAAAATTAAGACTCAGTGAGTCAGATGAGAAAAGTTAAGTCAGTTTGATGATTGCGAATGAAATGTCGTCTGTGATCATCAGCGATGTGAACAACAGTACGTTGCTGAACTCTGTGCTCAGTTTGCTGCTCTTTATTTCAGTTTGTAACTAAAGTTTATCAATGAATCTATCAATTATAAACAAATTATCACTAAATGTTTTGCAGAAGTTTTAAAATGTATGAATATTGTGTAAATTGAAAATGTTTTGTTGTTAATATGGTTATTGTTAATAAGGTTATTGATGCTTGAACACGAGTGATTCTGCTACTGTCAATGTTAATGATCGTTTTAATGTTCATATGAAATTTAAAATTTTCCGTTCGCCCATCCATCATCGTTTAAAAAAATGCATTATTCGACAAAAACAAGGGTGGAGATATTTTAAATTGCTTTAACAAAATGTGTGAAAAGTTGAGTAATTTTTGATGGATAATTCATACTTGGAAATTTGGCTTGAAGGTGGAAGGAATATCTGGAAAGATAAAAATTTGTTCATTCAAAGAAAATTTTTTTTTTACAATTTCTAAAATTTTAATTTTGAAATTCACAAGCTGTTCATATAGGAGTGACAAGTTCGTCATGCTTAGCATCCAAGATGTTCTCCGTTCGGGGTGGTAGCTCTAACAGCCAGCCTGGCCAACTTCACTTTTGAAACTTGCTCATTTAATGAAAATTTTCATCTTTCTCACTGTTAACAGAATCATGAATAATTTATTTGAATTATCTAAATGACTGGAACCATTGAAATATTTGAAAAACAAATTCATTTAAGAAAATTACTTTATGCACGCTAATTATAATCGCATCTTGAACAACCATAATCAATGGCCTCACTTTCAAAACAGGAAACAGCAAGCAGCATAACATAAATACAAACAACTGCTTCATGAGCCTGCAAACTCAAAATGCAATAAAATGCAATCTTTTTGAAAATCATTTGCTGCGCCTAATCGCCATGTCAACCGTGACTGAATTGTCCAAATTGTGCAATAACATTGGAAGCATGCTCCAATGGTGCTTGTTCTGTTCCTATTAAAATGGCATGACGTAAAATTTCATTTGTCATGAACGCAATGAACATGCATCCATCCAGCGAGCACGTTGTTCAATGCGTTCATGCGAGGAATTGAGTGCAGTACCCTCATGATTATAATTATTTCGTAAATTTTAACATAAATCTTTCAAATTATATAATCATTCAACTCTATATAATGCGATTATTTCAAGTGTAATAGTTCAAATAACTTGATGACTTTTTTATATAACCTTTAAAATATAATTTTTTAAATGACTAATTAGAATTTGATTTGAGTAAATGCTATCAAAATTCGTTGTTTGGTTGGTCAAATTATCATAATTCAATATCTTTAATTTGAGTTTTTACTTCTGAAACAAAATATTCAAATATTTTGTTAATGTTTTAAAATTACTTGCCAAAATCCGGCCTTAGAAAAGAAAATCGATTGATGTACGTCACTACCATGACAAGAGATATAAAAATTGGTAATGTAATTAGACCATTTGAACCTTGGTTAGATGAAATTGTTGGTTGTCAAACTGTCAACCAAATTGTGGCTCAATGGTATTGATGCATTAAAATTTTTCAATATCTTTGTTTGTCAAGTATTTTTTTATTCAGTTTTTGTTCTTATTTTTTTTCATACATGCATTAAATGAAAATGATAACAATTTCATTAATTCAAAATAATTTTGAAAGGAAAACTTTTTGTTAGTTGCAATGAAGCGCATGGCAAAAAATAACTTCAGACCAATCAATCCGTCAATTCATTTATCGATTGTACTCATTAAGTTACACCGGGGTGGGCAAACTTTTACTTTTACTATTTTACCTTTGAAGAGCCGCATATGTACATAAATACATAAATAGCAAATTTTTTCGACCAGGGAGAAATTTTTTAACATGTGTGGCTTCTTTTGTTGGTCATAATGTCTGGCTAAAAACCTTTTTTTGGCAAACTTTGCGGGCCGCATAAAATAACTTTGCGGGCCTTAATTTGCCCACCCCTGAGTTACACTGAAAAACTCTTTGCAACTTTAAAAATTATAATGTGACGTTTAGATTTCTATTTATAGTTAACTTTTCACATTTTATTTTTCTTTGGTTTTTAAAATGATACCATGTTTTTAATTCATTTTGTTGAACGTTTTGTAGCGCTTGATAGAGTTATGGATCGGTTTGTTACTCCGAGGTGAGCCATCTTTCTAGTGCAATCATTTGTATGCAATAAAGCTCTTTATGTTTCATATTTGGGGTCAAATTTTTGCTGTCTTTGATATCACAAAACAAAAAATTCTTTATTTGATGTTTTTTCAAAATTAATTTTAATAAATTTGAGTGAGTTTACATGTTATCAGAATCAACTTGAAATGAAAAATATTTATCTGACGACACGGAAATCATTATTAAAAATATTTCGGCAGGGAGCTTCGCAATCCTGGCTAACACGTCAATTAATGTTTTCATTAGTGTCACAATCTGCCTGGGAAACCCATTTAATTCGTCAATGATTTATTTTCGCAACATAAACTCCACAGCAAAAGTTAAACTCTGCTTGCAACAGGTTGGTGACAACTAAAAATTCGCCATGCTACTTAGTGGTAAATTGGGAAGAGAGATGGCCATAACAATATTTTAAACCTTGAATGGCAGCAATAATGCAAGCATCCCTAACATAAACATTAACTCCAAGCAACTAATCATGAAGTGAAGTATAAATAATAAGGAAAAGTCATGCGGACTTTTACAATGCATTCCACGCAGCACTCAGCACACTATTATGTAGATGAAAATTTAGGTTGTATATAGATATATGTTAAAGTAGGTAAGCAATTAAAACGATAGTTAAGTTATAAAAGTAGTTCACGACGAGACAGCAAATTTACAGACATAAGGTATAATTAATCAGAACACGCATATAATAAGAGCGAGGTGAAAAATAATAGGGACTGACTAGTTAGAAAAAGTTAGACAAGTAGTTAAGCTTTAAGGAACAAAGTCTAGGCGAGCGCATATGTTAAAGAGAATTGAGATTTATTTTAGTTATCTCTTAAACACTTTTCAAGACTTAACACACTCTAACACATTTGGACACTTTTAAATAATTTTTACAATATTTTTATTAGCGTTATTCAATTTTACAATTTAAGTTATGTTATAATATCAAACAATAAAAAATATTATTAACAATATTGGGTGAGTCGTTTCTCGTTCGATTTCGATTATTAAACTTTATAACATTTTAAACTCACCACACGTAAGTTGCCATTTAAAGTCATCGATTATTATTTTCATTACATTTAAAATTACAAGTTATTTAACGTTGAGCGAGCGAGTATACGGAAACAGAAAGAATTTCCCCAAGAACTAACTACGTTGTTCATTCGGTAACCGTCGTAGAATGGTGAAGAGCGAGCAACAACAACACGCACCCGCCCATCCATCCAACCAACCAAATTAAACAAGCCACAACCAACCTCTACAACATCATCAACAATAAAATTCCAATAATATGCAAATTATAAACCAGATGAGCTCGCGAACACGATGACACAACAAAATAGCCACAAAATCATTATCGAACTGAAAAACTCTGTTGCAAATAAAAGCGGTCGGAATAAACAAAACACAACATCACAATTACCATTAACACGCTCTTTTGTTTTTTATAATTTATCTTCAGTACATGGAATCATTCGAACAAAATATAACATGTAACTTATATCACATTTTTTAACTTCGTCACAAAACCTTAGAATAAAATTATACTAAATGATATTGCTAGATTTATTAATTTCTCATAAAATCAAACTTCATTTGAAATGTAAAAAAGGAAAAATATGGAAAAACATTTAATTGAATTTGGAAGCAATTGCAGAATGTAATTCCAACCAGAAAAAAAAACAACAGTGTTCATCGTCATCGCATGGAAACATTTTGAAGCGCTCAATTGTATGGAAATTATTAAAAATGGACTCAATTATATACATCGATTATTTATTTTATTGTTGTTGTTCATTTTGAAATTGAAAATGCTATTACAGTTCTGCCATTAATGCCCGTGATCATTTATTAACATTACGCTATAAAACCGAGTAGCAGGCAGTGTGATGGATGTCGTAACGACATGTACGCAATTATTTCCTGAGTAGGCCGAGCAATAACTACGCCTGAAAGTAACATTACAAAGTACAACATTACAAAGTGCAACATTTCCGATGACTGAACAGCAATTTTTGTCGATCTATCTAAGCCGAACAAACATAATATGCATATTTATATTAAAAAGATTTATGAGACGAATAAGAATTAATAACGCACGAAGACCAGACCAGCGCCAACATCAATATCAACATAATTTCTTCAGAGCAAACACTTGCAAGCAAGTACCACTGCAAATAATTTGTGAAGATAAATTCAGTGGAGAGCTGTGCAGAGGAGACGTGCAAAGCGGACAGACCGCGAAAGCACTTGGCCGACGTTCATTCATGCAGCAAGAAGGATTGGCTCAGCAACATATTTCCACTGAAAATATTTTTGTTAGCAGCAACGGCGTTGATTTCAATTTTTGCTTAATTTTTACTTCAAGTTTTACTTATTATATTGCAGCCTAACTATTTACAACTGTAAAAAAATTTAGACAAAATCTCATCGAAAATATTTATAAAAAAATAATTTGTATAAACTAAAATTTTTTAGAATAATGGAAAAATAATATAAATGCATATTTTATAAGGTACAAATATCATAAGCTTGTTCGAAACCAACGCAAGACAAACGACACTGTGAAGCAACGTAAAGAAAACAAATGAAACTATGTGGTTAGATTTAAATAGTTAACCAAACAAACAACCAATTAATCAGCAGCCAATCAGCAAGACAACCAGCCACTAACGTATCATCTTGCCAATCAATCAACAAAACCAACCAACTAACCAACCAGCCAACCAAGAACCAACCAAACAAACATGCTGGAGATCTCCTCAGGGCCTTCAATACCATTATTCGCACTGAAGAGCTAAAATGTGATTATTTATTGTTTTGCAATCAACGCCTCAAGCAAATTTATTTTGCACTGAAAATAGTTCCCCATTTATTTGACCTGAAAAACACGCGAGTCTATATATTTCATTTAGGATTGGTATTTTTCAATATTTTTAGTTTTGATATTTAGTAATTGTTTTGCAAAATAATTTGAAAAACATCTGACTAAATGAATTAAAAAAGAAAGTTAAGTTGAAAATGTAAAATATGCAAGAACGAGAAAAATAAACCAGCCCTTAGAAACGTTCAAGTTGTTATTTTTATAGAAAGGGAAAAAATTGTTAAAATTATAGTTGCTTGCTTGCTTGCCGCAGTTTCTATCAAATCACATGAGTAAGAAAAGGTTAAGAAATTAGTTTCTCAATTTTTGAATAATTTATAAAGTGATGAATTTAAAGAGAGAAAATATTTGCAAATTGCATGTAGGATTTATCAACTATCGTTTCTAACAAAATATTTATATCGCTTTATGAAAACTAAAATAATCCTCATTAACAACTAACAGCTTCAAAAAACAAACAAGACATATAAAAAACACAATTGACAAAAACAACAACAACATCCCCAACAACAAAAACAACGGAAGCACCAGTCATCATCATCGACGTATCCGTGATGACAGCGTTGGCAAAATTAGCATCGATACTAATAAACAATCGTCATTTTACAGGCGTAATGTTGTGGTAATGCAGTGTTTTATAGCGACATCTAGAGATCCGGGCTGTTTAGAGAATAGCAGTACAAACAAACGGGCATACAATAAGCATACACAAATGCACGCAAATAAACATACAAACATACAAACACACATACAAACCAACATGCATACAAACAGTCAACCAACCATACAAACAGTAAACTAACCATACAAACATGCATACATGCAAACATACAGACATGCAGGCATGTATACGTGCAAACAAGCATGTTAAGTTGCATGTAAACGATTAGGAACAATCAGTAATTTTATAATTAGCTGAAAAAATATCAAAATTATATTATTATATAAAAGATATATAGATGAATGTTGATTACACTACAACAGTAGCCAAACCTTTGATTGTTAAATTCAGCAAAATACGCCTTACATCTATGAATCAAAAGTTTTCAGTTCACGAACAGTCGTTCATAATTTTTATCATTCTAAATGTTACTGCCAATAGAATGTTGAAAACAATTAAGAGATTAACAAATAAACAGCAGAAATGAAAGACAGGACACCAAAAAATTCATACTTCTGTCAACATTGAAATTGAAAATGACGTTTTGTCAGGAAAGTTTGAAAAAAAAACAATTAAAAAGATTATGATGAAGATAGGAATATTTTGCGGAAACTCAAAAGAGCTGAAAAACAAAACGAGAAAAAATGAAACGAGTAAAAAATAATGTTGTCTATCTGACGTTATCTCACTATCTGACGTTTTCAAATGAAGAACAAAAAATGGTAATTGCAATTTATAATGAAAAATCTCATTGTTTATATTCTCATCATATTATAATCTCATCATTCTTCTATATTACCAAGAAATTTAAAAAAAGTAGAATTCATTTGTTTGAAATATTTAAAAATTTATGTGTGAGCAGTTTTCACTATGAATTTATGTTATTTTTAAGCTAAATATTATTTACTACTTTGTTTCATCCTATCAAGACATGTTCGAGTTAATTCTTAATCGATTTATTAGCATCCCAATGGCAGATTCGCTCTATCTAATAATAACTATTCGATCGATTCAATATGCTACTTATTAGAAACATTTGATTTTCCACTTTCTCATGCTTAGGAGATTGAGTACTTCCTGAATCTAGTGAAAAACAACCAGCTTAATCCACTACATCAGCGCCACACTCCCATAAACAACTAAATAATCAATACTTTATCAGCCGGCTAACAAATATTTCTTCGGTTTGCTCTTCTATCCAATTAACAATCCATAGGACTTCAATTTGTTTGCAATAAAATATTCTTTGTTTCGTTTGCATTGTGCCTGACTGTTATTAATAATTTTTTTCTGCAAACACACGTAATGTACTTCGGAAATATAAAATTTATAATTTCATGCATGACGGCCAAAGCAATAAACTTTTTCTTTCATTCGATGAAGTTTTTGTGAAGCACAAAAAATTTTAATTAAAGAAAAAGTGATTATAAGTATGAAAATATTTTTGCGAATTGGAAAAAACATAATTTCAAAGAAATGATTTATGTCAATAAATTTTTTTTCTTAAATTTGTTAATTTTTAAAAACTCCTTTGACAAATTTACTGCAAAAATTGTTTAGACAAAAAAAGAACTCTGTTGATAAATTTAAAATGGCGAGTGTGAATTTAATTAACTTCATGCAAAGAAAAATAACGCTTTGATGTATTGTACTTGCATTACGTTGAGAAAGAAGTTATAAATATTTCATGTGAACCATCATGTAAGCTCACCACGGTGATGATGACCGGATGATAATGAAAGGTGCTATTAGGGGATGATGATCAACGAGTGAACTGGATGACGCACGTGCTGACAATGGTTAAATAATGATTAGACTGACGATGTTGTCCCAATTCCAGCTAGTGATAATTTCGTTAAAAAAAATTTGATGTAATATGGTGAGAGTATCAAAGACGAAATTTATAAAAATTATTTTTCATTTCTGTCGATTCATTTACAGAAAAAAATAACAGTTAAATGATATAAAATACGACTATGTGCACAGTATATTGGACAAATCACAATGGTAAAACAGAAGACTTCAATAACACACATCAATAATTTTTGTAGGCAAACTAATGTGTACGTGCAAGAAAACAGAAAGAAGGGAGAGAAGAAGAGAGAGAAAGAAGAAAAAAAAGAGAGAGAAAGAGAGAGAAAGAGAGGAATAGAATTAAAGAGAGCTTGAGAAAAAGAGAGAAAAAAGAGGATTGAACTAATTAATTCTTATAATAAGATGGGATATTGCTCTTGATGAAGTTTCTGACTGGGGTGGCCACTCAATTAAAACCATTCAACGACCTCCATAAAAACTCCTCTTTTATTTGCGATGGAGTACTTGCGGTGAACCTCATAACCTAACTCAATCTAACATTAAATGGCAGTAAAAATAAATATTTGTTTCATCGCTCCACGCAAATACGCGTAACGATACTTCCAATATCTCAATTAGACAATATCAATTGAGTAATGAAGAGTTAGTTAGTTGGTAGAGAAGTTCATCTAGCTAATTGCCAGCAGATGTGGAATTACTCGCAGGTGTAAATGGATCACGGGACGACGACCTTCTTTTTAATTTCCTGTGGAAAAGCTGGAGGAGATATTATCGAGGACTCTTAGGTGTGACAATGATGATGATGACAATGAAGATGGTGAGGATGGTTATGATGATTATGACGGTGGTGGCGATGGTGAAGACGACGTTGATGATGACGATGTCGATGATAGTAATGATGACGAAAGCGATGAGGATGATTATGATAACGATGCAAAAAACAAATCATCACAATGGTGATTGTGATAATAATGGTGGCGAGGATGGCGAGGATGATGATGACGATTTTGATGTTGATAATGATGATGCTGATGAATTAAATAATAATGAAAATAATTGTTGCAATTGATAAAACGAATGACTGTTATTTATTAAACTATAAAAATGGAAAATCAACTCGTCAATCTGTCAGACGTCAAATATTTTACAAAAACCTTGGAGAGAAAAAAAAATGACTATAACAGTGATGACGATTGCAATAATGAAAACAGCTTTTTTTATCAAAGATGTCGTTAAAATCTTATTTTTTTGCAAATCGTGTTTAAGTATTTTACCCCGCATGGAACTGTTCATAATATTTTCATTCATCTTTTCTAAGTACTGCAATTTTTTTAAGAAAACTGCGCCGTACTTTTATGCCAAGAAAAGTTTTTTCTAACTTCACAGTCAGACACATTTAAGCAGTCATATTTGCTGTACACACAAAATAGCAATGGAAATATTTGCTCGGGTTTTTCGATAACCATTAAAAGGAAAATATGATGCTGAATTTCATTTTTAGATATCTGATGTTTGTCTGCTTGTTTATTTGTCTGTTTGCTTGTTCGTTATTTCTTCGTTTGTTTGCTTGTTTGTTTGTTTGTTTGAGACTCATGTATGTAAACTTTCATTCGTGTATATGTGTGTATGTGATGTAATATATATGTGTATGTTATGTCATATGTGTGTATGTAGTGTGGGATTTTGATGCAAAATCATTATTTAAAATGTTAATGTTTAATCATTATTGTAATTGTTATAACTAATAATACTAGAACTGTTATAATTAATAAGACTACTACAAAAAAAAGAAAGTAATTATTAATATTTGAAAATAATTCTTGGTATAAGGAACGTGACGACATGTATCTTTCGGCAGGTTAAGATGGTGATGATGATGGTATGTTTATTAAGTTTGCTTTTCTTTCTGTCAACAATGAATGTGACAACTTATTAAATATTATATAAACAAACAGCAATATATTAATGATAATAATAATAATCATAATGTAATTATCAGTAATATGAATAGCACTAGCAATTTAACGATAATGTTAATAATGATAATATTAGCAAGGATGGTGCATCTTGATGATGTTTGTTTGGTGGTTGTTTCTTTTTAAGAATAATAATATAAGTAAATGATTACGATGTATTGGATAGTGATTGGGATGATAAAATTACGCTGGTAGAATGATGATGGTGAAAGTCAATGATGAAATAATAATGATAAAATATGTGATTCAGAAAAAATGATGATGTTAAAATGATGATGATGACGGTGCTAAAATAAAGGTGATGATAATTAAAAAATACTAATGACAATCAATAACGTAAAAAAATTAAATTCTTAACAGCGCACGTCAAGCTATGCGTGACGACAATTTCTAAAGATTCAGGCATTCGGATTTATTGAGATTATCAATGATGAGGATGAAGATGGTGATGGAAAACGTAATGCACTAATGGTGATTTTAATAATGGAGAATGTTGTTGAAGCTGATAACGATGACAATAGGATATTGATTGTGATGATGGAGGTGATATTATGATGCCAACTATGTTAATGTTCCACTTCTACTCTCTTCCTTATTTTTGTTAATCTATGTTTCTATCTCTCTTTTTTCCAATTAGTTTCTTTTTTTCTTTCTCTTTTTCTTTCTATTTTTTTTGTATATATTTACATTGTATTGGTCTGGTGAAAGGGTTATAAAAGGTGAAAAAGTTATCTATAATAAATAATGCAGTATAAACCATAAAATAAAGAATGCACACTCAAGTTTGAACATTAAAATTGTTGCTGTTTGCCTTGAATAGAGTAAAAATATCAACACGTCATCTTTGCTTGTGCCTGTAAATATTTGAGTACACATTTGCAGATGTCCACAGAATAGTATAAAGAGAGAAAGTTAAAGAAAGAAAGAGAGAGGGAGAGAGAAACATAGATAGAAGAAGAAAGAAAGAAACCAAAATCCAAGAAAAGTAAGCATAAGTTTTAAATTAAAGCAGCATGCTAGACTATCTGATCAAATTATTAAAAAGAACCAGCCAACAGCAATCACCATTGGATATCATACGACTGCCCGGCAGTTTATATTTCAACTGCACATTCGTAAACGTTTTTTGGATTAAAAATAATTGAATAGAAATTAATGCTCAGTTTTAATTAGATAAATAATTATTTTTATAACTACTAAATACTTTGTGGCTTAAAGTTATGTCAAGAAGCAAAATTGATTTTTCAAATTTGAGAAACTCAGTCAACAACTTTTCTTTTATTTGTCAATTCAAATACAGCCCAGCGGTCAATGTTTTGACATGTAGATTCTATTTTAAATTAAAAAAAACAAATTTAATTTAAATCAAAAATGGAAAAAAAAGAGATTCAATAAGAAAAGGAAAAGGATTGAAATGGACAATGGAAACAGTAAAAGTGAACCAAATCACCTACATAAGAACATCTCCATGAAGACAACAGTATAAAATCTGAAAATAAAATATCTATACGCAGATCTCTAGCTAGGAAAGAATAAAAACAGCCGTGGCTGCAGATTTATGTTGTTTGTTTTGCAGTGGTTGTAATGTTTGCACTGTTTGTAATGTTTGCACCGTTTGTACCATTTACGATGTTTGTAGATTTCATCGGGTGTAATATTAGAAACGTTTGTAATGTTTGTAATGTTCGTGATGTTTGTTTCGTTTCGGTTCGATTCTAACGATTGTCTTCACGATAAATAAATAAAAAATAATCTAAGCAGGATGTTTTATGCTCGGCAGATAATAAGTTCTGCTGAATAAAAACGAAACGATAAAAGAAAAGAGGATATAAATTATTAAAGTTGATTCGCAATTTTTGTTAGATGCCGATAAATGTTCACTCGTACATAAAACCTCATCGTTTATTATATAAGGACTTTATCTGCATTCAAAAGATTTTTCATTTTTGTTTAAAAGAACAAACCTGCCCCTGTTTACGAGAGCAAAGATCGTGATGGATGAACTCGGTTTATTCATTCTGTGTGAGAACTTGTAGTCATAATTCAAAGTTTTATCAAAAGCCTGTTAAACCAAATCCTTTAGCTGATAAATCAAATTTTGTTGAAAAACATTCCCGAACAATAAATCTAAAGAGAAAAAAATTAAAAATGCTAACGATTCCAAATCTTCAGAAATAATTTGTAATAAATTTTGCAAACGCAACCCTAACGTTTTACAATTTGTTTCTAAAGAGAGAATGATTTAGTGTTAATTTATTTAAAGTTGCTGCAATGCCAACAGTTGCGACTTGGTGCTTCTATCAATTTTTTCTACATTCATTGATGAACATTTTTATTCAAAATATTATTTTTTCAGAAAAAACTTTGTGAATATCATATATACGTGTTGTTAAAACAAATAAATACAAATTGATACTGGATACAGAATGAAAAGCCATCTGAAGTTATTTAAGCAGCACAAGAAATACCAGCCATGCACTGGAACTTTATATGGCAATTGTTGCGACAGCATTGTGGCCGGTAGCTGCTGTTGCCGCCGTTGCATTAAAATACATACACATCCACCATCACACATTTCTGCATGATTAATTTATATGTTATCATACGTGTGACGTATGCTCCAAAAATTTTGTTATGAATATTAAAGTATGACAAATTGATGCCGCATATGAAACTTCAGCATACGAACGACCAACGAATTGATCACCACCCGTCCGCAAAACAGAAGGTTGTCTCTATTGGAGAGCTATCAAATGATGACAGATAAACATTTATCTCGCTATAATGGTGTAAATGTATGATTTTTAAAAATATTAATTGAAGAATGAAATTATTTCAATAAGATAATAAATTTATTAAAAAAAATAAACATTCGTCTAAAAAACTTTTCGTTTTTTAGACGAAATTTTAAAACTACCGCTACCACAGCCACTACAAAAACCCCCACACATACCACAGCCACTACAAAAACCCCCACACATACCACAGCCACTACAAAAACCCCCACACATACCACAGCCACTACAAAAACCCCCACACATACCACAGCCACTACAAAAACCCCCACACATATCACACCCATCACATAATACACTACCATCATTTTATACAAATTTAATGAACAATTATTAAAAACAATTATTAAAATAACTAAACCACAATAAATCATCTTCATCCAGGTCGTCATCGTTATCTTCATCATCATTTTATTATTGCTGTTATCATCAAAGTTGTATTGCTATAAACAGCGTTGTATTGTTACATTCAGCGTTATCATTGAAACATTAGAACTCTCAACATCTCTGTATCAATCAACATGACCATGCCCATCAAATTGAAGTTTTGCAATATTTTCAGAATGACTTCATCTTCAACCACCATAAAATCATCACATAAATGACCTATCATTTTCTTATCTGTTGATGAATCGAGAGAGAAAAAGTTGTGATTATTGACCGAAAACAGATCCACAGTCGATATAGAAATGCTTCAGTTGAGAGTTTTCAGCGCTAACAACCTCTGATTTGTCGTCGAAATAATGAACTATTCGCGAGGGGAAGATGAAAATTTTGTGAAATTGCTCATTCAAATTTTACGGTTTTATTTTTCTTCCTTCCAAAATAAATTTTGATATCATTTATAAAAGGTTTTCATGTGTTATTATTAACAACGTTCTCATAAGATTTTAAGTTGAAAAAGAACAATATATTATTTATTAAATCATCTTATCGAAATATTTTTCAAAAAATAATTTTAATTTTTAAACTTTAAAATTATTCAATAGAAACTAAAACTAATTATAAAATTTCAAACATTCTTGGCAGGATTCAACAAAATAATTTTTTGAAAAAAAAATCGAAAAAAAATGTTGTGAACCAATATTGCAATAGCTTGCATTTCGTAATTATCCATTTTGCACATGAAACAGAACAGAAACAATTATGGAAATCACGCAACTGTTAAAAAAGCCAAAAACATCTTTTGTTTTGCTTCAGTCTTCCATTGATATTCCATCACGTGTTATAAAATGCATTATCGAACTTAACAAGGAATACATGCATGTATTTCAAAACTGTCAAAGTTTTAATCACTGAATATTAATTAGGCATTGTAAATTAATTTAATTCTCTTAATAAAGTGTTTCAATAAGTTTTTTTATAGTTGAAAGTAATGTTGTGAAAAATTTAGCCATTAGTAAACGAAAGCTATCCTAGTTTTCAGGCTGCCGATCTTGGTGAAAGAAGGTGCTTAACCTGTGACGTAAATGATTGCTAATAATTTAGAGATACGCATCCCTCCAGTGCAAAGCTCTTATGAGCACTTTTTAATCTTCCAGAGCAGTATGAAAAAACGTGTGACACATTTATTACACAGGAATGATGTAAGAAAAGGAAATATGGAGTGAAAAATTTCATTTCCTGTTTGTGCCCCACGATGGTTCTCTTTCCTTTTCACTTTCAAATTAGGTTTATTTCGGCAGTAACATTTTTAACAGCTAAATCAAAATTTTTGATTTTTGTTTATTAAAAAACTATGTTAATAAGATTTTTAAAATTTTAAAATATTTTTTCAGATAAAACTTTATTTGATTTCGGACATTTGAAAATTATGTTTTTTTGACCGTTGAAGCGCAATGAAAAAGACAAAATAAATCTATAAAATTTAGAAGTGGTCAATTTAAGAAATAGTTCGTTATGCTCCATTGTTTTGTAAACGGGAAGAAATTTCATCATTACTCTTTACTTTATATACATTTTTAAATTTAATCATTTTTTTCATTCACTATAATAAACATTTTTCATCTATATAATCAAGTCGAAATATAATAAAAGTCGATTTATACATGTTTATTCTGTATTAAAAATTATTCCAAGATACTTTCAAACATGAAAATCATAGCGTAACAGCCACAGTATTGAACCAAAAACAAAATTAAAGAAAAAACTTTGAAAGAATTTGTTTTGCAGATATGCTTGGTTGATCTTATATGTGCATTTGGGGGGGAATTCAAAAAAAGTTTTCCAAAATTACAATTTTGAGATTTCTTGATTTTTGTTTTTTTTTCAAAATTTTAAATAAAAAGTAACAATTAATCATTTAGAAAATTTAATGATTTGGAAAATATAAACACCGAATAAACTTCTATGGAATTTCTTTGACAAAAAACTTTTCTACATTCTATTAAAAAAATTTCAAATGCAGACTGTATGTAACAATTTCCAAAAATTATTTTTGGTTTTATTCAATAATAAGCAAATATTTTCCTAATATAGAGGAGTGAATTTCTAATAGCAAACCTACTTTCAACTAGTCTATATAAGCGTCTATATAATTAATTATTTATTGATAAAAACATGTAAATATACATATATAAAGATATATAAATTTATTGACATAAGTGTGTGAATGAACGTTTTTAGAACGTTTTATGTTTCCTTATGGATTTAACCAAAGATAATTTTTCTAAATTATAAACTTTACTTGATCTAATATTGATAATTTGTTTCTGATCACCATGGTATTTTCTATTTGCGTAAAATAAACAAAAATAATGTCAATTAAAATTTATTTTTTAGTTATCTTAAATATTTATCAGAATTAATTTTTGCTAAATTATATATATAAATATATTTATATCAATACGGTTAAGTAGAATAGTCATATGAACAACCAGAGCATCAAGGTATGTTTGTGCAAGAACTATAAATGAGATCATCCAAAAGTAACATATAAATTTAATAATAAATACCTTTTGTTGCAAAAACTGTGTATAAAATGAGCAGACTGGTTGTTTGTTGTAGTTTTCTTTTTCTAATTTTTCTTTTTTTTCATTTGTATTGCAAAGCTTCAGAGGAATAACTAATAAAGCTTTTAAAAATTCATCAGCAATTAGTCATGAAAGGAATGGCTGACCGCTTGCGTGAGCTTCAACCGACGTAACACTTCTTCTACAACTGATAACCAGACCTATAGTTGCAAGTTTTTTATTTGGTTTTTACCTTTATTTCGAACTGTTGAATGATTAATATTGATTATTTTTGGTTATATCTTGATTCAGGAACAAAATTATTTGTAATAAATTTCCTTCTTAAATAACATAACGCGCCAAGTGATATGGCAGAAAAAAATATTATCTATGTTGGGCTCCGGGCGTTTGAATAGGCTTGCTTGCTTTGCTTGCTCCTAGCAACTTAGTCAAATCACATGTTCAGTCGAGTTTGTGCGTCCAAAGAACAAAAAAAAGCGACAACCACAATAATAACAGCATCAACAATCATAGTATCAACAACCACAACAGCATTAATAACAACATAAATCACATCAGTATAAACATGTCCTTTGTATACACACGTTCAAACACTCGACATGTACACTACAAACCTATCTACGTACATTCCCTCTAAGTATTCTTACAAACGAACAAGATTTTTTCAATATAAGTTTTTGTAATTATGGTAAAAAATCGGTATAAGATCCTGAAACAAGCTCGTACATACAATATGACGCCCTGCCTTCATAATTAAGCATGCCACTCTCCCGCTTGCTCCCAACACACAAATTTTCTATTCAGTTCACGCTCAGTCAAATGGAATAATGTTAAACAACATTTGCATATATAAAAGTAAGAAACAGACTGCCGGATAATTAAGAAACGACATTTTCCACTACAACTGTCAGGAAAAAATTCTTAAAAAAAAATTTTTATGTGGAAAACATTAATTTATTCCGAAATTTTTTATACTTTCTGATTTGTATATTGTATTAGTATATATTTTTTCAGGTTTGTAAGACAATTTAAAATTACAAAAAAGAATTTATTATCCATCGTGAAAAATTTTCAAGATTTTTGTGACAAAAAATGATTCCCTGCCAAGTCGAGCACATTGATTTCCATTTGAACAGCAGAAAGTTCGGTTTGATTTTGTATAACTAAATTGATTTTTAAACATAAAAAACAGATGCCACTTCAGAACTGTGCCACTAATACATTCACGTATACAAATAAACACGTGAAAGAACAGCGTATTTTTAAAAAAAGTAACATCCTTACAATATTCTGACAAATTTAAATACTAAAATCATTACGAAAATTTAAAATCCGTGGTAAAATTGTGTGTGTGTGTGGTGTGTGTTTGGTTTGTGTGTTTGTGTGTGTGTGTGTGTGTGTGCGTGGTGTGTGCAACAAGTAAACACTCACTCAAATTGAAACAGAAGCAGGATAAAAAATAAATTTCTCTCGACACAGTTGTTGAAGTTATTCACTCTAAAGTTTAAATTTCGCCATGATTCGCATCTGTTATGGAAGCCACCAGCGGGCGAAACTTCGTCATTTTTAAGTGATTATATCGGATGGAACATTTTTCATCATTAGAGGAGATCAGCATGCTTCCGTCATACAAACACGACAGCAGGATTTGCTTTATTTTTAACAGCAAAATCAAAATCATGGCCTTCATAATTTCAATCGTTTTTACTCATTAACTTATTTCAAATCCATCATCCTTTCATCAATATATCAATACTCGGTGCTGCAAAACTTTTTGAAAATATTCCAAATTTTTCATTGTTTTATAAAAAAAAGTGAATTATTAATTAATTTAACAACAATTGATGATGTTCGTACATTGTTGCAGTGTTTTATTGTTAAACTCAAGCTAAGAAGTTTTAAAAAATAAAATTATTTCATGGTTAAAGTTCTTCAATAATATAAAATAATTAATGCCCCATTTGCACATCAAAAACATACAACGGCTGCAGCCATGAATATGAAAACAACAACAAACTATGAAAATAAAAGTTACAAACAATAAAACAAAACAAACATTTAATACAAAACAAACAATGCAAGATTGTCGTGAATAAATAATGATAACATCTTTCAGCAGCAGTAGCAACGTGGAAGAACAAAGTGCCCGTCTAACCAACCATAGCAGTCACAACATAATCGCAAAAAAAAACAAGCTCTCTGAACCAAAGTTTTAAAATTTAAGTAATTGCATTTTTATAAATAACAAAAAAATTTCATGAAAAAACAACAACATTTTCAAAAAAAACAATTATAATTGCATAAAAAATGCTCCATTTTAAATCAAGCAAAACAAAACGACATCAATAAATAAGTGCTCTCAAATTACAAAAACAACGACACTAACAATAGAAATCAGAAAAACCACTTCAACAAGATGGAATTAAAAATTTACAACAACGTAACGTCAACAAAATTTTATCAAGACAACATCAAAACAACACAACAAGACGACATAAGAACTAAGAAAAACAAATAATTTATTGAATTTTATTAAATTAAGTATAGCGGTTGGCTTCGGCGAAATGTAATATAACAGGAATCTCTTAATGACTTTTGTTATTAACATGGGATTTCTGTTTCATTGAAATAAATTTATTTTGTTGTTCATACGTTTACAGAAAGTGTTTTTCCACGTAAGCTTAAATTTATATGCAATCAAGATTTATTTTCATTCATTCACGTGTAATTATGCAACATTCGTGTTTTCTAACCTACACAGACAAACAGGTCAGCTGATTATTATGCACACATTTATACACACAAACACATACACACAAACAACACATACACACAAACAACACATACAAAAAACAAAACAAAGAACACAACTTGATGTGTTCAAACACACAAAATAAAAGGCAAACACACACACACGCACACACATGCACACACACACACATGCACACACACAGACACACACATGCACATTCGCACGTAGACACAATCCAATAAAAGGATTTGCACCACGAGGCGATAACTACTCATTATTTTGTCTCAGTTTTAATGCGTTTCGACAAAATATTTCACCAAATATTAATAATAATAATCCGGCGTCAAACAGTGTTTATGATTAAAACTGATATATTCCTTTTGTACACATCATGATAAAAATTTTAATCAAACTTGATATATTTCTTCGCTGAATGGTCATTTGTTTTGGGCGGCAAGTTTTAATTATTTACATTCATTCGCTCATTTGTTAACATTTCTTCACACTTTTTATTTATTTGTCTCTATCTCGATGACCATTCAATCAGAGCGTATTGGTCAATATGTTAGGAGAGTGTGCAAGCCCGAAACAAGTTCCCGCCGTGAACCCCCTTCAAAAGATCGCCTGTGGTCCAGGAAACATCGTTGTCCCATGCACACAAGTGATCAGTAAAGTATATTAAATTTTTAAATATTTTTAATTTATAATCATTCGTCTATCTGCCAACCTTCTTATAAATTAATTAATCACGTTGCATTTTAGTCACATGATAATAGGCGAACATTTCGTAAGAGTAAGTGTACTGAAGTTGGAATAGTGCATCAATTATCCCAAGAGTGAATAATTAATCAGCTATGAAGAGCAATTAAGAACACATCCATAACATTAACGAGGCTTGCGCAGTTATCATTCACTCGTCGCCTATCTACTATTTCCAGCCATAATGGATGACATTTTTTATGCATTTATTATCAGGACCATTAGTTTATCTATTCATTGCACATGCAAACTCCAACATTGCTCACTGGCCATGGGCCAACTCACTCAAACATTCACATACTCGTTTAATCATTAACTTATACACTCATTCATTAACTCAGTAATTCAATTAAAAAGTCATTCGCTCATGTATTTGATCAATTAATTATATACTCTCTTTCTATCTCACTCATTCATTCATTCATCTATTCACTCATTCATCCACTATCTCATTCAGGCTCTCAGTCTGATTTCTGTCACCACCGCCTTCGTTATCCGTGGCAATTTATAAAACTTTCAAAGAACGTTACGTTTGATCAGAGGACCGCTTCCACCAGCCCCTCCTCCATTCTTTTTCACTTTTGTTCTGATAGAATAATTTTGTTTATGCGTGTATTTCTATATAGTTTTTGCATGTAGTTGTACAAACACAAACACACACACACAGACAGACAAACACACACACAAACACACAGTACGCTCGTGTATATGTAATTATAAATATATATATATATATATATATATATGTATATGTTGGTAATAGACCATAATTTATATATATATATATATATATATATATATATATATATATATATATATATATATATATGTTGGTAATAGACCATAATTTTTACAATATTCTATAAATTCTACCGAATGTTTGGCGTTAATATGTTTGTAGTATATACAAACATATTTATATATAATCTAATATTTTCAATATCAAAGGAGATAGAGATGAGACAACTCCAGCTCTACGGCTCCATTTTCTAATGCAAATAAAAGAACCACGATGGGATTTACAAATCCAAAAGAAGCATCCAACCGTTAGCTGCTGTTACCTAAGCCAGACTCCCGCTGATAATAAATAGACCAAGTTGAATGATACAGATATAATCAGGCTGGCATGGCATTATGATGTTTGGAACAATCACGTTGTAGCGCTGAACAAGCCAGCGCGCTTGGCGGCAGCCATGTCAATATCCTCATGAACGTGTGTGGCCAACTGTCAAATAGAGAGGAGAGAGGCTGGTGAGTTTGATCATGTGACAGCCATTTTGAACGTTGGCATAGGTTGTCTCTCTGATAAAATATTAATAATTCATGTCTGAGCTCCTTGTTGGTTTCAATGAAAAACTTGAAATAACTAAGATCTTGAATTTGAAATATTTGTGACTTGAACTGGTTAAATTTGGGAGTGCGCCTAAAGAGGTTGTTTTGTGTAGAACAATACAAATATTCAAATAGTAATAGTAATGATAAGAAAAGCAATAATAAATAATGATAATATTAATAATATTACTCAAATAATAATATATTTTCCGATAAATGACTACAACCGTAGCCAAGGGCTGATTAGGCGCATGAGCTTCTTTCATCAAATACATGCTCCTTTGTGTGTGTGTGTGTGTATGTTGTTTGTGCATGTGTGTATGTTGTGCGCGTGTGTGTCTGTTGTATTTGCTTTGTGAACTTTTTTGTGTCTTTTGGCCTTTTTTAATAATGCAATTAGACGCGATTGAAAAAACTTATTAAATTGTTATTCAGAGTGACAATTGAATAATAATAAGAATCACATACAATTTGGTATAGTGAATATATTTTAAAAAAACTCACAAATTTGGTGAGCAGCACCCAATTTTTATTTAAATTGTCTTTTTGATTAAAAACAAAATCTTTAAAAGTTCTTTCTAACTTTTAACAAGAAGTTTTTAAGCATAGGAAGTATTTTTCAATTTCATGACAATCGCATTAACCCCTGAGGTTGCGAGCTTACAGTCTTCAATAAGAAATGAGATTTCACCTTACTTTACTCTCCGATAACCTTTGAACGCATTCACTTAAGAAAAAAAGCAAAAATGATTTTTATCTCTTTCCTTCGATTATTCATTTTTTTGTTGTCCTTAAAAAGCTATCAATCAAAATTTAAAAAAATCGTTTTTATTCAAAACGTGGATGCCTAAGAGATATTTAAGTTTTTTTATATGTAAGTTCTCGTCAAAACAAATAAAACATGTGGTGTTCATAACTTTATGTGTTTAAAATGTACTACTTTATCTCCACTTTAGCTAGATTGTGAAAAAATATTTAAATTAGCTTGAGCCAGTTTTGAAAATATGTCGCTACTTTTCGTATTTTCATAGTGTATTGTACTATGCATTTTTGTATTTTTTTATAGTTTTCTTCATTTGAAGAAAGATTTCTAGTTAGCATCTTATGGCATGAAGTTCAAGATAGATTTAAAAAATTGATTTGAGTGACACAAACACGTTCATAAATATAACCCTCCTGTGCAATGGTCCTTTACAGGTCTGTTGAAAATATTTTTGGTTGAAGTGAATTTTTTTAGACTTTTGAAATAGCATTGCTAAATAAAAAATTGACTTGACAAACTGTACGATTTGGTTTTGAAGGCAGTTCTTGTGAAAAAAGTTTAAAATATTTTCTTGAGAGTCTTCAAAATGTTTAAACCGAACAACGTTAAAAAAACTCGTCTACCTATACAACATTCGTTCAACATTTCAATGTCATTATAGTGAATTAGTTTTAAATTCAATTATGATGACATGTTGACCTTCAGCCCGCAGCAAAGTTAAAATAACTTAAGCTTACATTTAAAATGAACAAAATGTTTTACAACATAAGCAAGGTCTTTACAGATAAATTAAGTGGTTTTTAAAAAGTTTAACATGTTTTAACCACTAATACAAAATACAGTACAAAATAGTATAAAAAAGATAAAAAAAAATTTAAAAAAAAAACTAACAATTTCCATTGTTTTAAAAAGAGCCGGAAATGTTTAAAAACAAAAACGAGTAATTTTGTACAGGTTTTCTAAATTCAAAAAAATGAAAAAACGTGACTATGACAGAAATTTAGTTGAAAGAGCAGTTGAAATGCACCATCTCGTTTACTTTAAAATGCAGGAAACAGCTGAAAAGACCCATGTGAGTACAGGCATGCGTTGCACATGTATCTTTATTTATTTGTTTGTTCGTCTCTGCTAATAACTACGTTTTCAGTTAATTATTATTTCATTGTGTTTTTTCAAAGCTAATTTTTTTTCATTTTATAGTATCTCTAATTGAAATTTTTAACAACATTAGAGAAAATATCGTCATATGAAAAATGGAGCAAGGTTTTTTTCATTTTAATGAAGTTACGATACATTTTTTAGAAGACAAACGTGCTGCAGATCTTAGAAAATATTCAGTAATGAGAGATTTTTTTTCAAAAACTCTCAAACTCAAAAGTCAATTTGCAAAACTTGACTGGAGAGTGAAAGTTATTCAGAAGCATGCCACGATCGACAATGAATAATGACAATGCGATACCCTAAGTGAACGCTCTGATGAGCATTGAGCAGAATAGAATAATGTGAATTTTTTAATACAAAAATTTGGAATGAAAATAATTTATAAATAAAATAGTAGAATGAAAAAATTATAAATCTACCTGCACCTCAATCTCTGGAATCACTTTCAGTTTGTTTAACGCGCCTTACAGTTCAACAAAGTAAGTAAATAATTCATAATAATATAGTGAAAAACTAAAAATAGCAAAAATATTACAGAAACGACTTACCTCACCATAGAAAAATGTTTAATAACGCGAGAGCAAACAAAAAAATTTACTTTATTTCAATCAACTTTTGAAAACTGAGAGACTGACAAGTTTGAAGCAGTGCAAACAAACCTAACAGCAGAATGTTCATCCATTTTATAGTCATCGTCCTAATCAGCACACCATATGCCTACGTTTATGTATGCATGCAAATATATGCATATATATATATATATAAATATATATATATATATATATATATATATATATGTGTGTGTGTGTGTGTGTGTGTGTGTGGTGTGTGCACAATGACAATATGACAATATACAAACGGAGGTATGTTTATCCTGTTTATTTGTTTATACATAAGATAATATTGAAACAAAATTTATTATATCCATTTTAATAAAATGGTAAGCACTACTCAATCAATACATGATGAAATTCTTCGACACGATGTATTTGTGAACGTTGTAAGATTTAAGAAAACGTAGTTTTCATTATAAAAACCAGATCGTATAAGCTACAATAAACTCAAAAGAGTTCTAATTAAGCCATTTTGAATTTGTTTATTATCATTAAAGATAATAAAATCAAATTGGTCAAATGAGCGCAAGATATTGAATTCTATAAGAAGGCATTAGCAAACCAAATTGCAGTGCCTGAAGAATGAAGTCATTCATCAGATGAAACATAACAAACAGTTGAAACAACAATAGCAGAATGGCTTGCTAGAAATTAAATTGCTCTGCTTTAAATACTTTTCCATGTTTTATGAACATCTTTTGTTTGCCCAAGAAAATAATAGGGATTTCTATCCTAATCCTCTTAAAGAGTGGATAGGTCGGCATAATATTAATCTTTCGTGCCTTATTTGAAGCAATGCATTGTATGAACATCGTACAACAGGCCACATTCCGAAAGGCTACGAGCGAGTGAAGTGAGTGTGCGTACGTTACAAGGTGCACGTTTTGTGTGATGGATTTCTTCATCCTGTTGTGCACGCATCTCGAACGCGAATGCTTCTTTATGAAATTGAATAAACAGGCGTTTGATGTATGTCGATGAGGCTAAATGTTTAATGCACGCTTATTCATCATTGCCAGTGTTCCTTCACATCACGATATGTCGTTCATTATTTTGGCTGGCCAATATTTTTTGCGTCGTCGTTTTTGGAAATCAGTCTTTGTAAAACTCAAAGGTTAAATAAATCATTTTATTAAATAAAAAAAAACCAAATCGATTGGAATTATAAATAATTTATTTATTTACAAACTTTAAAATTGAATGTTAGTCACATTTGAAAACAACTAAAATATATGACATATTCAAAGCACTAGCAAAAAATATAAAAACCGTAGTTATACAAATGTCAGTAAAAATAAACACAAGAAAAAAAGAGAAAAACCATTGTTATAAAAACAGGAAAAGGTGGCTTGAAAAATGGAGCACATCATCTGAGAATGTCTTGCGGTATCTAACCGGCGTAACTTCAAAAACGGACCAATAAAATAGTTGCATCTGAACACAAGTCTGCAAGTTTCACAAACCAAGTTATGGTATCATTTTGTGACATTCAGATTATTTTTAACATGAGTGTATGTTCTGTTCAGTGTCTTCAATTAAAAGTACTTAGGCTAACAGAAGTAAATGTTATTCTTCAAATAAATTTAAAGAAAATGCTGAATTACACAAGATTACGTACATATAAAGCATCACTAAATAAATCCATAAATAATTTGTGGACCAAATTAAAAAATAAAATCTGTGCAACATGATAAATTACATACATTAAAATTTTAAATAACAATAAATAACCTGGTAAACAAATTTTATGCTATCTATTAAAGTTGCAACAAAATGATCGATTAGACACTCCGTTGATTAATTAGAATAGAAGAGACAAGATGTTAAGAAGAAAGAGGAGACTGAACATCGGAACCTGCATGCAAATGGAGAAGGAAGGAGCGCATCTGAGTCATCATGCAGTCGTCCCGCACGCTCCACGAAATTGGAAACCAATTATTTACACGTTTACGACAATCGTTACAATGCGTTATTCAATATTTAACTTGAATAAACGCGCATCTGAGCTTATAACAACAGATCCACATATGCACATATAACAATAGTGAATACAAACAAACGAATAGAAAGATCTATAAAACGTATAAACGCATTCTTCATACAAATTCCTACGTACGTCGAATAATCTAGAACTGTTGAACAACATTTGCATTGCGTAATAACACAAACACGCTCATACAAAAACCTTACATTTTGTTTCTACGCTCATATATTTGAGGAAAGTAAACAAGAGAAAACATAAAAAAGCAAAACAATGAGGAAACAAAAAAAGAGATGCGGTAGTAAGCTACTCGCTACTTCTCCATCTCTCTTCTTGACCTTTCATTCGGAAGTTGCCGATGTATCCAACTGGATCTGAAAATAAAAATTGAAGGTGATGATGGAAGATGATGAAGAAGAAGATGAAGAAAATGATGAAGAAGATGAATGAGAAGATGATGATGAAAGACGTAAATGAGATGATGATGAGTGAAAGATATTTAAATATTATCAAATCAAGTGCCAATTTTAGGAAATGAATTTTTTAAATTAAGTTTCAAAATTTCCAAAGAAAAGTTCATTGAAATAGCAAAAAAAAAATTATTATCCTTTAAAAAGTTTAAAAAGATATAATCGCGTTAAATAATAATTGGAAAAAATAATTTAAAAAAATGTTAAAAGAACCGCATTATATTTAATTTAAAGGAAAAAATTTAATAACGTCACGAAAGTGCATGAAATTATAATAATGGGCATATAACTGCAAAAAATTAATCTTATCTCAGCTCGCCTCATAACTCAGAGCGGTATCATTAAGGAGAAGTGGGAGGTCGTCATTAACATTGTGTGAAATTTTATTTTAATGTTGCTCATGAATAAAAACTACTACAACTTTGCAAATGCTAATAAGTTGTTTGTTCAGTTTTGTCGTTGAACTATTTTAATAAATATAACAATTAAAGGATATTCAACTATGATTTGCTTTCGAAATCGAGAAACTGAAGAATCAACGATTGAAAATTTTTCTATCGACATTCAAATGCTTCGTGGTAACAGCCATGGCATGAAACCTCTCGACATTCAATTTAATATCGTCTTTAATGGAGGCTAATCAACTATTTTTTAATTCCAAATAACAAAAAAATGGAGACACTTATTACAACAGCAGACGTTCCACATTACAAATGTTCACTGGCCAATGTAACATGTTACGCGAGCCTCTATAGCGGCTTAGATGAAGTCAACTAGAAAAACATAATGATGCATATGTTTAAGTTTTAAAATCAATTGTTATGCAGAATCTCAGGACGGAAGAAAGGCACAATAAATATGATTTTCATAAGGTGAATAATGTAAATCAACAAATATAAAAATTCTGCGTTAGTGTTAATTTTTATGATAAGAAAGTGAATGATGAAAAGCGCATAGGAAGAGAAGAAATAATGAGACATCTTGAAGCATTATTAATGTCATCCGCCAGCTATATGAAATATTGCCACAAGAGACTTGGCAGTTTCCATCGTGGAGACAACGCACTGAATAGACGATACATCACAAACGTTCTTACAAATGTTTCTTACCCTTCCATTTCATCTTTAACTATTAGGTTCAATTCGCTACTGAGTGACTGCTTACATTTGTTAGCGAAATATTTAAGAAAAGCAAATTTTAGATTTAATAAACATATTTTAATATTTCTATTGTGCTCACAATGGACAATGGACAAGTTTATTGGCCGAGCAAAAGGCAATACAAATCGGTTTTCCATCGACAAAAATTGGCTTAAGACAGTTTTGTCAACGTTTTTGAATCACTTGGCAATGCTTGCAGCACGTTCGAAAGAAATTTTTTTATTTATTGCACAATGAGCGAAATCAGGCAAAACTATACATCAAAACATTTTATTACTAACCACAATATTTATTATGCTCTAGGACAAGGGTGGCAAACTTTTTGCTGTGAGGGCCGCAGTGAGAACTATTTTTCCTTTGAAGGGCCGCATATGTACGACCCCGGAGAAGATTTTTTTAAGATTTGTGGCTCCTTTTTTGGTCATAATACTCAGCTGATGACCTTTTTTTGGCGAACAAAGCATGCGGCCCGCGGGCCGTAATTATCTTTCTCAAAAAAGAAAAACACAAAACCCCTTCAAACTTCAAAAGCAATAATTTGATTAGCGACTGAACGATTGACGTACAGTGAATATAACGTGCAACAATTAGCCACAGGATGAAGTTCTAACGGTACAGTTATGTAAAAAATACTAGAAGGTAAAACAATAACAATGACAGCAGGCAATGATTTTCTTTAACGTTCGTCTTTAATATTTTATACGATGGCGCCACAAAATTGATGACAGAATTTACACTGTTTGACGCAAAGAAAGAAAAAAACCAAAATCAACCATTGCGTTGGTCGGCATAAAAAGCTGAAATATTTTTGCTGGTTAACAACGTTACATACGTTGGTTTTTAGTAGCATAAATTTAAGCAATTGACTTTCAAAAACAAATAATTTATGCATCAACAAAATCTAACAAATAAAATGACTGCACCGTTATAAAGACATAACACACACATCACACATACACACACACACACATACCACACATACACACACACACAAACATGACTGCAAACACTATAAACGTACATAAAAACCCACGCGTATACTGAATACTATATTCATAGAAAAATTTGTGCTAATAACGTAAAAAATTAGTTACATCAACATGGGGTACTTCAAGATTCCTTAAATTTTTAATAGCGTTATCAAAAGTATTCAATTACTATAATAACAGCTCTAAGGTAAGTAACTATTATGATTCTAATCAGAAATCAAATTTTATTTCAAAAACCTTATGAAATTTAAAAAAAATCCATATAAGCAAACAAACAAAAAATTTCAAGAAAAAATTCTATAAAATCATATTGGAGAAATGGATCACTGAAAAGAAAGACTGTTACGAGACGTTCTGTCATGCAAACGTTCGCAGAGTTAATTTAAATTTTCCGCGCGTTAACGATTCTTTAATGATGGAACAGTCACATATAATTATTGAGATATTTTCATCTTTAAAAACAAGTAAAAATTTGTGGCGCACTGATAAATAATTTGTTTGTTTGTTTGTTTGATTGTTTTTTAGATTGTTTGTTTGATTGCTCGTTTGATTGATTGTTTGTTTGTTATTACAATTTGGAATTGTTCAATCTCGAAAATTTAAGTAGCCCCACTATATTTCCTTTGAACAAATGCTTTTCAAACTGAATAAATACAAAAACATTCAAAAACATGAACCGCCATTGTGACTAATTTATTAATTTTCCTCTTAAACAAATTTTAAAAAATGTTTGATTTAGGTGCTCACTAACCAGATTTTCGGTAGTCAAAATGATTTTACATGACTTCTTCACTAAGATGACTGAGTGTACAAACTAAACAGGCGATACACAAACAAAAATTTCGTACGTTCAAAAACAGTAAATTTTCTAAAGTACTAGATACACAAAGAAGCAGACATAAAGAAAAATGTTATAAATATCTAGGAAGTTCGATTCTTAATGGAGGAGTGTGGCAAGTATAACAAAAACAAATGTTTTCCAGAAGATAATGATTATAAAGAATCTTCTAGACACTAAAAATAATTTGAAATATACTTTCTGCAATTGTTTAACTGATAGAACAGAACAACTTTTAAACTTGTACATTGAATGTTGATTTGCTAAATAACTTTAATTATAATTTCTAACATACCTAAATAAAAATATAAGAAAAATATAATTTTTTTAAACTTGAATCAAACAATTTTTTTTAAACTTAAATCAAACAATGCCCAGCAATTAATGTACTTGCATGATCGCGCATGGGAACAGTCGGAAGATTAGTTATTAAATTATATGAAACACCAAGGTTTATTTGAAAGGAAATCGATAAGTCGATGAAGTATGCGGTTGAAAGAAAAGATTTCAAAACTCTAGATTAGTTAGTTAACTGTAGAAATTTATTACACATTGCAATTTTATAACTATTAGGCTTAAATGAATTAATGAGCTTAAAATTGGATCAGGTACGTCTGGAAAGGCCAGCTAAGCAAGAAGTTCATTTAAAAAAGTACTGACTGTTATGTTTTGAAATAAAAATTCAGTAAGAAAGAACGTTACGTTGTGAGAAGAAATCGTTTCAATTTTTAAAGTATTAATAAAATACGCTGATATCAACATAAATAAAGCGATAGCGATTTGATAAGAAAATCAGTATTTGGACAGTACATAAATATAAGCGAAGCGGCTTGATGAGGCATCGTTCAACAAAAATGTTTTCACATTTACATTCTAATCAGAAACGTTCTCATCAACGAGGGGAAGATGATGTGTTAAAAAATTAAAACGCTTGTCGGGACATCTGATATTCTCTGTAGCATTTCAAAAGAAATTCAAAAGTCAAAGTGAAAAATATATACCCAGGCATAAAAGCAATCACTTTGTATTTCAAGATATTTATCGTTTGAAAGTTAAGTGAATGTTGCTTTTTTCCATGGAGTCTCCGCAACCAATACATCCATGTTGACAATTCTAAGGTATATTATTTTTAGATGTTTCTCAACTTTTTCTAAATTTGAATCTTTTTTACGTATTTATTTTTGCAGGCTTCGACAGTTTTTATTGCGAGTTAAGTGCTAACGAAATCTGACATTCACGATAAGATATGAATGAAAAAAAAGGTTGCAATGAAATATGCATGAGACTGCTGGAAAGGAAAAGATTTTCACATTTGAAAGCCATGAAATGATAGATGAAAAAAGTATACATTTATATTGTATTCGCAGTTTGCCTTCATAGTTTCATATTCAATATTTAAATATGAAACTATTAACTTTCAAAATAAAAAATTAAAACTTAGTACTTCGGTTTTACTTGCTGTAAATTAAGAATCAATTTGTACATTAAGCATGGAATTTCACATTTAAAAAAGTAACACTTATTGGTATCTAACAAACCAAGCATAACTAAACATTCCAGAAGTATAGATAAGTACTAATAAAAACGCAATAACAAGAATGCCAAACTGGGCGTCATTCCTTGCGTTGAAAAGAGAGATTTATTTAGAAAAAGATTAAAAACTTTACTAGAAACTAGCTGAGGTATAAAATTTGAACATTTTGAATGTCTAAAAATAGTTATTAGAGAACAAGTCACGGGTCATTTCTATTTTCAACCAGCTAAATTATAAATGACTTCAATAAAATGATATTTTTTTCTCAACGCTTGCAGCAAATCTCAATAGCGCTATATTTTGGTAAAATTAAAATCAGTTAATTTTAATTTATTCAAACGTTGAACAAATCTAACTAGGGAAATAAAAAACATTCATTGACATAAAATTACAAAATAATATTCTAATAAGGACAATAAAACATTGAGAAACCAACCTTCCTTATAAATTGTGAGAAATGATGAAGAACGAGCTGTGGAACTTGTAAATGTGGAGAGTGACCAACATGATCTGGGAGAAGGGTAACATCGGCATCTGGGTGCCTGGTGCTACAACAAACAACGTGCATCATCAATCATTTAACTACTAAGTATCAATAATAATAAAAACACCAGAGTATAAATAACAAATATTTACGAAAGATTTGGAATGAAGTCTTTAGAGTTGAATGAATTCGCTGGTCCGTACAACAGTTTTACTAAAAAATAATAATTGGTTTTTATTATTGAAATAATAAAAATAATACAACAAAAAGGCTTCGTAAAAAGAAACGCGAATAAAAGGCCAACAATAAAACGTGATGGGAAAAAAGGCTTTAAAAAAAGATTGACACTAAATTAAGTTTTCGCTATGAATAGCTGGCAACAAAATTTTCGACCTATCTCGAAAAAATTTTTTAAAATGTTAGACGGCAATTTTCTGTAGAAAAAAAAACAAAAATGCTTCAAAAACCCGTTGTATTATAAAAAGTAAAGTATTAAAATGGGGCTTTGCGAGCTGGAAAGATAGCGAGTTTAATAATAATTAAAAAGAAAAAAAAAGAAAAAAATATGAAACAGATTTAAAAGCGTTATCAGATAAAAAAAAGAAGAAAATCTCTCCTAAACAACTTTCACCCCCCTTATCAAAAAAAGCATTCATATCTATGAGGTATATATAAATTCAAATTAATAATCCATATATAAGGAACAGTAGTGTATAGAAGAAAAACCATCAATATACCTGGAATGTTGGTTTGGCGGAAGTTATCAAACCATTTTGCTTTTGCTCCGTTTCCATCAATTTCCTGTAATAACCTGTTTCAAAAATTTGGGTCATTCGTCACGTCAAATACTACATCATAAGCAATGCTGTGCCTTCACGTGTGTGTCTGTGGCGGTTTATGTGTGACGTGTGTGTGAGTGTCTGTGACGTGTGTATGCATGTGTGTATAATATGATACAAACACATAGTATAACACATAGGCATCAATAAAGTGTTCTATCATTATAAAACAATGAATCGTACAATCAATAACATTTTGTTTTTATTAAAAAGCCAATAATTTCAGAAAATTTAATAAGAGCGTTAATATCTGTTGTTATTCAATAGAATGGGGGTAATATCATTGTTCGGTGATCGCAATTAAGTACATCAGAGACCATTGAAGGCAGCAATATTACAGCATTACGATTACGCTAATTTTACGTGATATCAGTGGTGAAGTGTAGATGAAAACTGCTGCAAAAGAAAAACACTGAACATTTTGTATCTTCAATTGACTTTCGAGACAACGAAACAAAAATTCAGCAAGACATAACAAAAATGATAAAAAACACCCGACAATCTCCAACCAAATTCATAAAACAAAAAGAGTATTTCAAGGAAAAAACAACGCTAAAACGAATTGGAAGATAAATGCCGTAGTAGCAGTAGTAACAGCGCCTATAAAACGCAATACATGGCGGCACGTAAAATAAATGTGGTTAGTAAACGCATCTTAAGAGAAAAAAATGTAGTAGTACTAGTGCTACTTATAAAGAATATTTTCACATCGGTGTCAAGTGTATAATTTATTTCTGGGCAAATGTCAGGGCTGGCGATAAATAGGATAATAAATGTACGCCGGCGTAACTAGAATCCTGCTCTGCACTGTGATCTGATGAAAAAAAATTTTAGCTATGAAGTGTGAAGTTGAATTTTATTACATTAACAAATTAACACTAAAAAGTTATTATCAAGCCAAAACGATACGCGTACAACAAAGTCGTACTAGGTGTGTGTGTGTGTATATATATATATATAACCTGATGGGTAGAGTAAATAATGCTGAATAATGAGATGCTTCGATAATAATATTTTGTCACAATTAGTTTTCAATTTGATTAATAAAACGTTCTTCTGAATACACGGAAGATTTTTTATTGTTTCATGAAAAGCAATTAGTTAAATTTGCATATGATGAAGACATTCCGACACATGCCTGCATCGTACTTTTTGTTTCTCCTATAAATTATTATCAATCATTTTTATCTACAAGCGTAAATGAACTAATATGACCACTCTCTGAGATTTTGTTCAATTTCAGTGGATAACTGAAGTAATATAAGTACGATTATTACTCTTAATATTTAATTACATTTTTTTCTCTATGGAACGGGCTAAATTTTAATTCAATTGTAAATAAAACTGTCTGTTAAAATACACAGTCTAAAATTTGTCTTCTAATTTAAGCGAGAAAAAAACGACATTTAAAACAGTTTGAAATAAACAATTTAATAACGTTGAACTTCCTATAGAAAAAAACTTGATAGAAAGATATTAGACAGTCGCGAAACGCATCATTTGTCTCGATATTAAGTGAAACTACGTGAACAACCAACATCTATCAAATAGTTATTTGTGCGAAACAACTTTCAAAATATCTTTCACCACAATGGGATGAAAACATTTTTGTACCGAGATAATGGAGATTTAAATTAAAAAACCTAATAGGTTGGAAAATATTTTGAAAAAAATATAATAGTATTATTACAAATGCATTTGCTCTTGAATTGGAACAAACCAACAATTTACTGTATTAGGTGCATTGAGGAGAAAGCATTCGTAAAATCCCTTAAGAAGTTTGTTCTAATATGTTTGAGAAAACTGTAAAACTAGTTTTAACCTGGCGTCTGTTGTTCTCGCGAGCAACTTTATTGCGTCAAAATCAATTTCAACAAATAGTTTTACGACTGATTAAGAAAGATTCAACAGTGATTTCGCAGTATGCACTCCCGGCATTTTTATGGCTAATCGTGTTTAGAAAGTTGCAACATTCATCACATAAGACATTTCTAATGAACATTTTGATCAACGATCATATACGTGCAACAGCTTAAAATAGCAAAAAATAATACTTTTTAAATCAGATTTGAAAACTGAACATCTGAAACATCAGCAGAGTTTTTCAAAATCTTTAAATAAGCAAATCAATAAGTACAAAAACGTAGGGCGGAAATCATAAACATTCAAAACAATACAGATAAAAAACGTAAGCTTAGGAAAATTTTGAACTGGTACACACTAGAAACAAGAAACATTTTCTTTGCCAACTAAATTGTTATTCGGTCTTTATACATGTTCAGCGAACAATGGTTGACATTTGTCATAGCACTACGTAGACCCAGATGTGTACACAAGCGTAAATTTCCCTAATCGACGGAATGAAAGAACGCAATAATAGTACTCGAGAACATTCTAAGGTTTTAAATAAAATGCTGCCAAGTTTAATTAAATTAAGCTAACTGAATGAGCTCAGAAAGTTTTGCTTGCGAAACTGCACAGACCAACAACCATTTCAAAGTTCAAAGTTGTTTTGGAAAAACATCTTCCCTCTATAAATCAATTCACAGTTTCTATTCTAAACATCAGAAGATGATCGTGAACAAACGCACGCGTACACCATTTCCAAAATTAAAACAAATACTTCAATAAAACTTAGTCGTTTACTCAATTCTGTCAATTTTTTTCTTATCGATCAGATATCTTACTTACTAAGTCATTAACCAGTTTGTCTATTAATTAATTATTTCATTTATTTGTTTTTTTAAACCATTACCTTAATTTATTTTTCATACTTTTTATGCTTAAACATCTTTTCTTTGTTAATTATTATTAATTGTTATATATAAATATATATATATATATATATATATATATATAGTTATTGTGCAACCCACCATATCTGCATACATCTTATTAAAATGAAAGCTGTTAACTTCTCTCATTGTTTCATGTTTACAATCGAAAAGACCATATACGAAATTACACGAAATATTTGATGACTGCGATCGTTTGTCGTGAAAAGGTAAAGTTCAAAGTTGAAAGTCTGCGCGTTAATTTTTATATGCAAGCAACGAATTGAAAGAAAACTGTAAAACTATTCCTCACAGTAACATTTATCGTAAAAACATCATTTATAACATTATGATGAAATTAGACCAACGCTTGTAAAGGGCATTACACTCAAATGCGATCAATTGTTTTCAGCGGATAAACAAATGCAATCCAGCTGAACGTGCTGAAGGAGATTACAACGCTATACAAACAATGTCTTGATAAACTGAATCTGTCATAAAAAATACACGCATTAGCGTAATAAATGAATATTGCTGTAAGCGACCACATCGTCCACATGTGGCTGGACGCTTGAAAGAACCATTAAAAAGATGATAAATCATCCTTCAAATCCTCGTCACATGTTCTGGTTCACATAGTTTTAACCGATACATCCAGTTTGCTTATTTACATAAATTCGAGTTATTTACAGATAAAAACAGACATTTGCATGGTGATGTCATAATTTTATTCCTATCGGATAAAGTTAAAACGAGTTTCAAGCATAACTCACATATGAATCCATTGGCATATTTGCTACAAATTGCTCAGATCAATTGCGTATAAACGAACAGTAAAACGCCCCATATATACACATGCAAATGCACAAACTAATGCATACATTCGCATAAACATTTACAATTTTTGCAAAGTGGAGTCGGATGCGCGCAGAAGGAAGCAAATGCGCACTTCTAACCATGTCGTGGTGATAGGAAAGTTTAGTGTGTGTGCACGTGCATGTATGACTGTTGTTGTGCTTCGTAAGTGACGTTCAACTCGTTCAACATTAGACGACTTTTGTCGATTGCAACAAACACAAATCACATCCAATTTGGTCGCGCCTAACTTTTAGGCGTAGATGGGGCAGGGAGATTAATGATGTTGTAAAGTATTCTTACATAGTTCCCGCTGAAGCTTATAAAAAATTGTGATGTGAACAACTCAAAATTATATTCATTACTTCATTACTTCTAAGCGCAACCTTTCAATGAGGAAAACAAAAATTACAGATTGTAGAGAGAGATTTTAAATGATGAGGACCTCATGTAACAGTTTTACAAAATTTTGTACTTTTCCCGCATAAAACATACACGATGAACAAAAAAAAAAAAAAAAAAAAAAAAACAGATGACGGAAGTTAAAATGTAAACGTTTAACGTTTCCATATTTATAATAAATTGAAAACCTCACGAACAATCTAACCGGAATGGAGACTGGTGTGTGCGAAACATCCACGCAATAAAATATTTTTATTACGGATAAAAGTATAAGGCAATCTTAGATAGTCATTACTTCTTCTATCTCATAGAGATGCTACAACATAAACGAACTGACAACAGCACATACGAACGAGCACGTTAAAATAGAAACTATATATCATTTTTAAATACTTCTATGGATTTATGGATGTTACAAAAATGTGAAAGTTAGAACAAATGTTTCATTAAGTATGACCATTTCACAAAAATGATATATCCGTATGTTTGTATATAGTTATATAAGCATACATACGTATGCATGCACACGCGCGAACACACACGCATATAAATACACACACACACACACGCGAACACACTAGCATATAAATACACACACACACACGCGAACACACACGCGAACACACACGCATATAAATATATATACGACCAAAAAAACGCACCACGCACTTTTCTAATTTATCAAACAGAATTTGTTTAAAAAGGATAGCGGTGGTAAAAGAGAGGACAACTGTTTGCAGACGATATTCATCGGTGGCACGCAAAGACCCAATAAAAATAATAAAAACCCAGCCGTCCATCCTTTCGGGGTTGGTTAATGGGTAGACGACGTAAGTTGTCGCATGCTGGCCGGCGAGATGGCTCAGTGGTTCGAATGCGCAGTGAGTTAAACATCTCAATGGCTATCATATACTCAGCGTATATGATGCGGTGCTTGCGCGTGCACATAAATCCATGTGAACGTTGTGTGAAAAGGATAAACAAACAGCCTTTGTGGCAAAAGATGGCTGCTTCATATCATTGGTTGAAGATATGAAGAACATAATAAAGATATATAGATGATATATCAGTAACATTGTAAGTGGTTCTGTGTATGTCAGAGCTGCAATAATAAAGACTAATAAAAAAAATAATAATAACATACGAGTGGCCAGTAGGCACAGGCAGGCGCGAGTACACAAACGAACCAGGCAGGATGCGGCCAATTTTTGACTGGCTCTCATCCATATTGACCAGATAAATGTAAATTATTAGATGAGATCATTAGCTTCGAATGTATTTTTTACTACTATTTTTATCCGGGCATTTGGTCCTACGCTAACGCACATAATGCATAACACATAATGCATAGTACATCTCATATATTTTATGCATGTACGTATTTAAGCAAACATAAACATATATGATTACGCATAAAAAAAGCAAAAAAACGTGATACATTTTATTTATTAAAAAGCATCATTAATATTTCAACAAACGAGCACCGCTTCAATATTTGAATTTATCAACTATGAACAAAAATTGTAATTAAAAATAACATGAAAACGCTCAATCTAGATCCTGGACTCAATAATTTTTGCAAAACTTGTTTTGGCCACCTAGCTGGGCTCTTTTAAAAGACTATCTTTTTCACATCCATTATTACTGTCATCACCAACATCATCATTATCGTAAAAAGCGCAATCATCTTCATCGCCATCATTAAAACCACAATCATCTTCATTGTCACCACCATCGTTGTCGATATGAAAACACTTCCATTTATCTATATTATTATATCATCTACATTTGGCCACAACAAAGTAGAACCAAAGGCAGTTAAAATTTCAAAGATGGTGCCACATCGAACCACAATAAACTAAAACTACAGCCGCAAAAACCGAAATTTTGAAGTGAAGTACTGGTCTTGCGTGGTGCGGTGTAGGTTAAAATTACACTCATCGCTCTTTCGTCTAACTGCAGCTCACCAGAACGGCCAGCCAGCGCAAGTGCGAGATTGTTATCTAAACCACGGTCCTTATAACCCAACAAGCTGCAATGGAAACATGGAACTAGAATCAACAGACATCACCCTTGTGCTGTTTCTGGTTGTACATCACACAAACTTACAACCTAATCGAAATAGAGAGGTGATCGATTATATTGCAGAGTACCACAACTTCCCGTAATAAACTTTCAGTAAGCTTGTTAAAGAAATAGGCAATATTCAAAGAAGCAAAAAAATATTTAGACTGGTAACAACAACTTAACAAACCACAAAAATTTCATACAGCAATAGCAGCATTAAAATTTATTTCTAAATTGTATGTTCAATAACGCAATTAACTTGGCATATTTTGAATGTTAAAACTGACATGGACCAAAATGCTGAAGCTACTAGAATTAAGTGAACATGATTCTATCAACATTACTAAAGCAACAAATAAATGAATAAAATACTCAGTAAATACTCACTCGGGCAGTATCAAATGACCATTGCGAAACGTGGTTAATGCCCAAATATCAAATAAATGCTCAGGCGATATCTTCCACTGCAAATGTCCTAGAAAGCTTTTCATAGAAATTAAAAAAAAGAAAATAAAAAAACATTTCAATGCAACACAAACTAAAAGATTAATTTTTGCACTTTACATAACAGCCTTAAAATCAATTTTAAAATAATGTAATGAGAGTCAAATTAAATGAATATCAGAAACAATGCTAAAGTTGTACAAAACTTTACTATGCATGGCCATCACGAATTGCATTTAATTAGTGACTTCATTCATGCTCATTTGCTGACGGGTGAATGATTTTTTCATTTAAGATGAAATAGAAAATGACACTAACAAATATTTGAAAACGTGAAAGTTTAGAATTCTACACACAACACGTCCCAAGACAGACTGCCCTATTATCTGAAGTGTAAAAAAAAATGTTGCGCATATCAATAATAATAGTCAATGACAACAACTGCAACAAAAAACAAAAGCAGCAGCAACAACAACAACACTAAGAACAATTCAATAAGAAAAGATGGAACAAGGTCATTAACAAAAGCCTTCGCTAATACTTATGCACACCTGCAACATAGAAAATCTTGCATTGCATATACATCTCAGCAGTGCTTTTAGTTTAACGCTCATTACAATTTTTTGTTGTATGCCAGCCAACCTTACACATTGAAAACTTGCACCAGAGTTATACCTACGTGTCTAAGAACAAACACATTTTTTCTTATAAGCATTATGCTTAGTTTACAAAAGAAAATAGGCTTTCAAGAACCAAATAAATTTGTTGTTACCCTTCGCTCAATAATAATGACTTGCGTTTTGTCTGTTCAACATCACTTTCGCTCTACAGCTGTTATGAATGTGGCTGTGTACGTGAAGTGCATGTGTGTGTGAAGTGCGTGCGTGCGTGCATGTGAATCAGAACTTTAGCGTCCGTGCATGTGAATCAGAACTTTAGCGTCCGTGCATTTCCCCGTATTACATAGCAAAGTATTTTGTATTAACTAAACTGTAGAAATTTGATAAAACCATAACTTCGTAGGTAAGAGTTAAAAGATTCTCATCTTGTATTTATTTATACTATTTGCTGCGAAAATACAATTCAGTAAAAAAAAATAGCGAATGAAATCATCTGAAATAAAACTTGATTCAGAGTAGCGGCAAATATAACGCCAAAATAACAAATGAATGCAAAGAAATTTGTTAATTTAAGTTAAAAAAATTTAAATCCCAACCTTTTGGAAAAAATTGAAAGAAACTTTATCTGAAAAAAAATTATCAACATCAAAACAAACATGACAGCAGAATTTATAAACTGAAACTGAATTGAAATAATGCAACTGAGAGAAAGGGAAAGAAATGGGCTTACTGCTATTTAAAGCACAAACAGATGCTCTGGAAATGCTGTAATTTTCTCTGAAGTTATTATAACTGGAAAAATATAGAAAAAATGGATTTAATATTTTAGTGAAACATTAAATGTAAAGTAAAAGCTACTTAGATAAAAGTTCAGAAGCAATTGAAACACCAAGATCATGAGTTAATATGTGCACATCTGTGATCTTCAACTCTTTTAAAAGACTTCCAACAACTCGGGTTTGATGTTTTATTGAATACATTCCTTCTTTCTGGTTCGTCATTGTTCACAATTTCAAAGAAGAATTATACTTTCAATGAATTTTTTTAGTTTTTTCATTTGATGATTTTAACATCGTTTGTTAAAATATTATGGTGAAATAGTCTTAATAAAAATTTAATGTAAGTAGATAAAATGTTTTGTCTATGCAAACACAATTTTAATAACTTAACAAATTTAATCAAAATAAATTATGTTAATATAAATATGTTATATAAATTCTGTTAAAAAGACAGCATAAAAATAATTACACAAGGCTTGTCACTTAATCCATGTCCTGGCAAATCCACAGCTATTAACCTTTTGAAATTTTTTTTCAAATGTGGCCACATCTTCATATGTGTGGTAAAAAATTGTATTTCAAGAACTGAGAGAACTAATTATTATAAGAAAAATATTAACAAATTTTTCATCTGGTAATATTTGTTGTACCTGTTTAATCATTAAATATTGATCAAATATATCAACACTGTATTTAAACTTGATTTTAAATAATAAATTAAATATAATGTAACTGTTTTTTAAAGCAAATTTTGCCAGAATTGAAACATTGGGGATAGATAAAAAACAACTATTGAATATTTTAATGAATGTAAATGACAAACTTTATGCCAGTCATAACTGGACATCAAAAAACCATGAAGGCAAAGAACAACACCGTTTAATGAGTCATCTTTGCTTGTTTCATATGTAATTAAAAAATATTAAACTAAATTAATTGAAGCATTCAATTAAAAACTCTACAGTTTTTTAATTAATATCAGTTATCAGGTATAGTATTATGGTGTATATTATATAAACTACAACTTGTAAATATTCATAAGAAGTACAAAACACAAATACAGTACAAAGCAACACTACAAAGAAAGAATATAACAGTAGGGTACACATTGCACAATTGCAATTTAAATGAAAATAGTAATTGAATTGGAATAGAGAATAATTAGTTAGTAATAGTATGGAACATTGTCCAGTACACATTTTTGCTGTACACACACACAACTTACAAATTACATTGACGAATGTCGAAGGATAACAAATTTGTTAACAAATAACTACAAGGCAAGGACCAACCAACGTAGAAAACTCTCTGCCCAAAGAGGACCATAAACTTTCCTTTATTAGACCATGATGTTAATTCTTGAGAGAAAGCTGGCGGAGGATACTCCATGTAAACTGCGAGTAACAACACAAACGCCACAATGAGCAATACGTTTGAGGCCATTTTTGTTGACTCTAAAATTTAGAATAGGATTTAGTTAGTAGAATCTAACTAAAACCAAACAATTGTTAAAAATAAAATATAAACAAACATCCCCGAAAACGATCTAATTAGATTAGGAGAGTTTTGTTTAGAAAGAAAATAAACTGTGTAAACATAAAAACAAACCTCTCTTGACGAAACAAAATCAACTCGTTAAAATTTAAAACTTCAAGTCAACAGCAACAACAGGTAGAAAAAGAAAATAATAAATTATTTTGTTAACGTTTTGTCGGCATTTTTAGAGCAAATTTTAGAGCTAGTAGTATATGTACTCTATAAGAAATAACAAAATTTTATAAAAAAAAAAAGAAAGAACAAAATTTTATAAAAAAATTTTTCACAAAAAGTTATATTTGGTGACAGCAAATGTAAAATGTCGATTTATTTGAAGAATAGCATACAAATTTTTAAATTTTATCCAAAATACGGATTTAAAGGAATCAAATTACTTGGATTAGCTTTTATAAAGATAACATAAAATAGCTCAAATATTAATGAATTAGATTTTAGACTAGATTTTTTACAATTGAAGATCCGAAAGAACATTTTTTATAAAGAAAACCAAAATTAGCAAAATAAATAACAACAGCAAAGTTAACAATCTTTATTACTTCAAAATTATATTTGTTCATAATAATAAGAAAAAATTGTGGAAAAAAGTAATGCTTTCATGTATATCAGTGATAAAAATGGGGTCTGGATTAAAGAAAGTAATAAAATCAACTGAGGCTTATTCTAAATAATCCTCAAGTAAATAAATAACAGGATCATCAATTAGAAGCCTACTTTTCCGTTATATCATTGATCTGAATGATTGGATAAAAAAAGTGGATAGAGAAAAAGAAAGAAAGAGAGAGAGAGAGAAAGAAAGATTCATGTTGTTTTAAATAGCGCTTAATGAAATGCACTTTAAAGGAAATGCTTGTTTAATGAGATGAGAATGATGTTAGAGTAGAGTGAATACTTTTTCAGCTCGTAATTTAAAGTGAATCGTATGCAACTACTTGCTTGATTAGTTCCTATGCGTAATTCATTAAATGGAGTGAAAAAGAAAGCAACTCAGATAATTAAATCATTCGTTTATATTTATCATCGCATTTTTCAGTGTGGGTATAAATAACATCGACAAAAACCATGTAAGCAAGAATGGGACAAAAGAGTTTTTCGTATACAACATAATATAAGTGTTCCTTTGTTATGTGAATGATGGTTTCAACGCAAACTTTGACAGTGCCAGCTCATTATATAGTAGAAAAGTCACATACGACTTTGATTTTTTAACGGAAAACATTCATAACACCAACCTGTTTTAGGTTCTGCTCTTATTTCTCCTTGAAATATTATAAAAAATTTCTCATGAAGCAGAGAGACAGAAGTTCCAAAACACTTTTGTGGTTTTTTATCCACGCCAATTTATACTCATCTATTTCCTTGCGTTGGTTTTCTGAATTTTTTCCTTGACTGTTTTCATTTTTGAATACTATGTATCGTTGTTGTTAATAGAAGCAGCAGTCGTGGTTATTAGAAGATAGTATCATCCTATATTTACTTCATGATTTTATAATATCACACAAGCGCACTCCAAAAGGCAGTTGATTACTTTGATCAAGAAAAACATTTAGTACGGTCAATCAGGAGTCACGTGATGCTCCTTGTTCGGTTTCTATAGATTTTTGGCATTGATTGCCATAGCAATGTAACCTTAAAAAGTTGATGGCAATGTTCATTTGGGCATGATCCAACGAAAAGTTGACTAGAAACAATTCGAAACATCTTCAAATTTATTTGCTTTCACAATCTCAACTCTTCAATCATTCCTACATTATAAATCTTAAAAAAAAACTGATTAATTCATTGAAACGTTATCATTGAATATAAAAAAATTAGGCTTTATTGTTTTAAATAAAAAACGAAAATCGATTCAAAACACTTTACGTATATACTAAGACACGCAGACATGCATACAAACAAACAAAAACACAAAACGAATGCTTCAAAATGTTAATCTCATATAATAGTATATATATATATATATATATATATATATATATATATATATATATATATTAATAGTATTGTAGACTTCTATGTTCATATAATTACGATAGCGCCTTTGAGAACATTTAATTGGCGCTATATAAGTTTCTTATTGATTGATTGATATATATATACATATATATATATATATATATACTTTTCAAAAATTCAACACTACTATCAACATTGTTCAACTTTTTCATATTTCTTTTTAATTTATTAATTTCCGAGAAATTAGACATGTGATGTTATGCTGTTGTTGATAATGTTGTTCACTTGCTCCATCTTGTAGATGCATGGTCAAACGTCTTGACAATGTGGCAGTTGTCATTCCAATATAAGAAGCATTGTTGCGGTGCGAACATTCACCGACGGAGCATTTATATTCATATATTAGATGACTTTGTTGTAGTTGAGTAGTTGCAGGCAGGCAATTATTTTTCATGATTAGTTGGGATGTTTTTAAATTTTGATAGTAAATTTTGACATCACTTTAACACGACAAACATTAAATAACACGCAAATAGTTTATTGCAATAACAACATCACAAACCTGAAAATAGCTGAATCAATTTTCATACAAAACAAAAACCCCTCCATGAACATTCAAGTACAGTCTAACAACATTCTACCTTCAAACAGACTACTAAATAAAAACAACAATCATTATAATTATAACAACAACAATTACGACAACAGCAATAATTATAACAATGTTATCACCAACAATATTGATGATGTAAACAACAATCATAACAATAGTGACAACTTCAACAACAACATCAACAACACCAACAACATCAACAACAACATCAACAACAACATCAACAATAACAACAACAACAACAGTGCCAACACTGTAGATACCAATGCTACAACCAACAGCGCAAATATCAGTTGCAATTGGAGCATCATCAATAGTGACAACCCTAACAACAACATCAACACCAACAACAACAACAACAGCATGAACAATAATAACAACAACAGTGCCAACAATGTAGATACCAGCACCACAACCCACAGATATCAAATATCACTTGCAAATGGAACATCATCACAAGAAGCAAGAAGAACCACAGCGATAATAATAATAATAACGTTAATAATAATAATAATAATGTTTTTAAATATTGTCAAAATAATATTAATAATATGTAGTTAATTAAATAAATTAATTCGCGCTTCTCGGCTGAGCGTTGATATTTACCTTAACAACCATAATATAAACAATCTTGCCGTTAAAAATTTTAAAAAATTTTAAAAATCGCGTTTTATATTGTTTATAGTTATTAAATTTACTTTATTGGTTTTCTGTTTTAATTAAATAACCTATATAAATTAATAATTACTTGTTCCTTTATATCAAATATCTTACATACCTTATATATAATGCACTGAAGATGAGTTATTTATAACTCGAAATAGCTATTTGCAAATTTATTTAATAAAAATTTAATAAAAATTTAAAAAAAAACAATAAAATGTCTAATTTCTCGGAAATTAATAAATTAAAAAGAAATATGAAAAAGTTGAACAATGTTGAAAGTAGTGTTGAATTTTTGAAATGTTGCGTTAACAATAGTCTGTTACCAAAATATATATATACATATATATATGGGCAAACAATTTCAATGAAATTTACATATATATATATATATATATATATATATACACCAAAGAAATATATGCATATTTTGGTTTGATATATATATATATATATATATACACATATATATATATACATACATACAAATACATATAATATATACACATATATAAACATATATTGAATTATAGACAGGTTCATTAGTAACATCAATGTGTCTCTTATGTGCATATTTTATTGAATTTAATCAGTTTATCAACATTAAGTCTGTGGAAGTCTCTCTCTCTCTCTCTCTATATATATATATATATATATATATATATATTTATATATATGTATGTGTGTGTGTGTGTGCGCGTGTGTATACCAGAACACATCTCATATGCAATCATCAACACAACACATACCTACACATGCAAACGTACTGCTTCATCATGTCGAGAGATATGAAGCTGAAGTAAAAGTGATTGAGAAAAAGAAGAAAATACAATTTTGTTTTAATTTAAAAGAACTTTTATTATAATAGGACTTTTTCTACTCTACTACTTAACAAGTTGGCTAACTAGTTAACATTATGGTAGGCGAAAATGAATGGAGTGATGACAAACGTGGTTTAATTTAGGCGTGAAAAATCGCATTTAAAATAATTTTCATGAACGCAATTTGTAATTGATTGAATAATTAGTCTAAAATAATCATCTGTTTTGCAACACTGTCTGAGTATTATCAGATCAAATCAGTATATAAATATAATACATTCTTTTATGTGCATAAATAAATAAATACAAAAACATGGTCAGCGTTCAAATAATACAAAGAATAATAATAATTATTATTCTCTATGTACAATTAAAATGTTTATTCAACAATTTGAAAACAAAATATCATGATACAATAGAAGTTTCTAATTAAAAGCAGAGCATTTATTCTTTTGTTATCACATTCATTAAATAATAATTAAAAGATGATACATGCATGCATACAGAGTATGAAGCAACGTAGGGAAGCTTCAATTTATAAAAAAAATTATTCAGCATTAAAACGAAATAAGAAAAAAATAAATTGAAAAGAAAAAATGGAAATAAATTTATTGAAATGTTGTTGTTGTTGAACTGAGAGTGCATATGGACGATCTCGTTGACGATGCGCCATCGACGCTGCTACTTGGTATGGCTGAGAAATCTTTGAACACTTCGGCAAACATGTCATCAGCTGTTTTGTTTGCAGAATTTTAAAATATGACTCATTTGTTGGCACTATGATAAATTCATTGTGATCTCTTAATTCGCATCTGAATTAACATTTATCACATTCTGAACAATTTAAACTACGGCATATTCTGAAATGGAACAAACTTCAATACACTAATATGGAAATGAAAAAGCAAAATTATTGTAGTGTTTGACAATGATATATACAACAATTTTCAGATTTTTACAGCATTTTAAAAACATATGTACTTATAAAAAAAATAATTGACAAAATAGTTTCAAATATAGAAGCCTGACATGGGTTGTCAAAGCCTCCATCACTACCCTTCATTTCTTCATTCAGTCGTGCCAGTCGAAGTCTGCAACAAAAAAAACTTGATTAGAAAAATCAAATGGCTAGTTATAAAAAAACAAAATGACAATTGAATAAATAATATTGTCCCGCGGAAACATACATCGTAACGACATTGGCATCTGCATTTTCAACAGCAATCGACAGAGCATCCTAAAAAGGTACATTTAACATTGTAATCAATGTCTTTATAGTGTGCAGTACTGTACAATAATATCTCTATCTAATATATCACATTTACTTGATGGAAGTAATAAACGTATAATTTTAAAAATAGAATGAAGATAGCGATACAAACATTGCCGTTGATGTCTTTCAAATGCTGGTTCGCTTTTCTTTTTAACAGCAGGCAAATCTGACTGTGTGGTAATTTAAAAAAAAACTTTTAAAAGGCTAGGCATTAAAAGTAGACCAAGTTTGAAAGAAATCAATAAAATGTGCTGATAAGACCTACTAAACAACATATCATTCAATCAATCTTCATTTAGCGTCCAGAGACCCAGTTTCCCGAGGTAGGACGTTGTTCTCTTTGCCATCAACTTTTTGCGCCAAATTAGACGATCAGTTGTATCCATTTCATTTAAATTTAGAGCTTTCATGTCTTGCTCGATTGTTTGCGACAAGGACTTCTTTGGACGGCCTTTGGGACGTGTGCCTGGTACTTCAACATCTGCAAGAGAAGTTATGGCACTGTTTCCACTTCGTTTGACATGACCAAACCACCGCAGACGGTGTTGCCGGCATTCGTCCTTTATATCATCTAAACCAGCACGACGCAGGATTTCGGTAGATTTGATGTGGTCCTTCAGACTAATTCGTTGCATCCATCGGAGCATTTCCATGTCGGTTCGTTGAAGTTGCTGTTCCAGTTTGGTTGTCACTGCACCATAAAACAACACCGGACGTATCACAGATTTATAAAGTCTTGATCGTAGTGATAGTGGGATGTCACGCCGCATCAATATATAAGCAAAAGGTATACTAAACAACATGAAAGCATAATAGAAGAAAAGAGTGACAGACCCAGCATTGCCGAGAATGGCAGCATGGTGCAGTGGTGTCTTCTTGTCAGCATCAGGCACGTCAACTTTCGATCCGTTCAACAACATGAACTCCACTGGAGCATTCAGACCCTGCATGTGCATGTGAATGTGCATGTTAGATGCAACTTTTATTCAATTGCATTGAATTGTAACAAGTTAATTTCATGTGCTGAAAGTTTATATTAGATACCCATTTTTGCACTATCTAAGTAACAAGAAAATCAAAAAGAAAAAAAATTATATTTCACAAGAAAAAACGGTAGTAAATGAAAATATTAGAGGAATGAGGTTATTACAACTGAAACAAGATTGTACCAAAAAGTATTAGTAGAAGCAAATTGACTAACGGTTGTAAGTGAATAAATGAGCGGTGTTTTATCACTGTCCTCTGTATTCTTGAAATTGACATCAGCGCCAAGGGCCAGTGCCTTCAGCATGCCAGGAAGGTTGCCCACCTCAGCAGCTCTGCATAGCAGCTTGCTTGCTGCTTCGCTATCATCTGCATCCTGGTTCAGCCAGTAATCATTGCCGTACGCATCAGCACCGTCTACGGCTGCCAACGTTTCATCAAGTAAGCAATTCATTCTAATGTTCAGTATAACAAAATTAAAAAGAAAAGTTTTAAATATTTTTAACAAACATTATCAAAAGAATAAAATTTGAAGGTTAAAAAAGGATGAAAAATGTAAAAAAATATTATTAACAGCTGAACGATGTAATTAGTCTACCAGCATTAAATTGGTTGCTGCAATCATCTCCATCGTCATCATCATCTGCATCAGCAATTTCAATCCCATTCATGATATTGGAAACAATACTGTCCTCTGGGAATAATATTCAATATCAATTAATCCTTGTTACTTGTGGGTGTAACAAAATTCCATCAACAAACAATTAATTATAATTTTATTTTTACTCCCGTGTTAATTAGGAAACGTTTTCAATTTACTATCCAATCAAGCCTGATAAAGTTACGTATAATTGAGTTATTAATGTCAAGGTTTTAAAGAGCGATTGCACATCTAGTCGTTCATAAACAACACGTAGAGTTGTTTATGTTGTTTATTAGAGTTATTATAGAGTAGGTTATAATTAGTAAAAGCCTCACAATTCTTTTTAACATAAAATATTATAAAAAGTTATTTAGGTTACTAAGAAAATTTGTGATACGTTTTTATTACATTATATATTCTATATAAAACGCTTTTTTAGTAGCATTATCTATGATCAATGTAGTTAATATAAAGATTTTAAAAATTTATATATTAGTCGTATATGTGTATTTATATACCCATTTATTTACATAAAAATATGTGATAACCGTTTTATTTTACATAAATCAATAAATTGAATTTATGAATTGAAGGAAAAAATGAATTATAAAATGAAATTGCTAAAAAAAGCGAGCATTTTTAGCAATTTTTTTAGCTAACCATTCATTTTAACAGCATTCTTCAGTTGAGGAGTTGAGGGCATGGTTGGGTGGTTCTGGCTGTTGGATCTTCTAACAAATGAACGCTTCAAATACTTGGCTGTGACCCATTCCTCTCTCACCTCTCTGCTCCATCATCAGTCCAGTTATATTTGTTCAATATACATTACATCATTCATTATGGTATATACTATATTAGATGTGAATTGAACAGTCATGTTATTTATAACAAACAATTATCCGCTTCTAACTTATTGCTAAAGTATTTCAATTACAAAAAATATTACTAAAATTCAATTAATTCAAAAAAGCAATCTAAAATGGGTTAAGAACAAAGCATGGACGAGCAACAAACCTGCTACAGTTAGGCGTGGCCTTGACTATTTTGGTCCCTGCGTCATTCATACAAACGTCACCATCCTCACAAACGAACAATTCAAATATTCTTCGGGCAATGTCGTTGCCTAATTGTTCCATGACCCTCACCTGGTCAGGTTCCCAGGCATCCAAGGTCACAGATTTCACCTTAGATTTGTGTACCCCAAAACTCCTAGGTGAGTGTTGCAAATTTTGAAGTTCGCTTGGTTTGATGGTTAACGGGGTTTATGAATAATGATAACGTTGTGATCACTATGGTGAAAAAAGGAATGTAATTATTGGGATTTGTTATTATGAAAATACAAAATGAGGAAAGTTATACAAAATATTATGAATACATGTAGACAAAAATCAAGACACAAAAGAAAACAATTTGAAATTTGTTAAAAGAGAGAAAGAAACAAACAGACCTATGAATACCAGAGCACTCAATACACAAGGTGACGCCCAGGTTGAAGGATGCCCACCTCGGATCGGGATGACCACAATCACAGCAGACGTCGTTGCCGGAAATCGTTAGGATGGACTTTACATGACTGCATAAAAAAAAACAATATTTAAAGCCTGCACGTTTTTAATAGGGTGGTATTTTGAGTGAGCTAAGATGAAAAAAAAACAATAAATGTGACTAAAATAATGAAATGACAACATGGAAAGATGATGACTACCTAGGTATTTTTGGAAGAAGATTAGAAGTAGCGGAGGGTGGAGACTTTGTTGACACGCATCTCAAAGGACTGCATGAAGAAGCCATCAAATCAGCACTGCTTGACGACTGCCAATAACCAGTTGATAACATTATATCATTCAATCAAGTCAATAACCGAATAGAGCAAAAAAGAACAAGCAACAAGTCTAACAGACAAAATAATGCTAACAAAGGATCCACCAAGCAGCAGACTAATCAACCACACAGCCACACAACGTACATTTCAAATAAACATGCAACCAACTTTAATGCATGAAGGTGTGCTGTTCATTCTGTTGTAAGCTTTCTTGGCTGTCTCCTGAATGAAAGCAACCCATTTTTGACAATCCTTCTCATTGTCTGCCTGCAACAGATGAGTCCTAAAATACAGATTATGGATAAGATGTGAATGACTCGTCAAAAAAAAAATTTGTGACAAGCAAAATAGTTCTCCAAACAAAACACTGAATAATTAGCAGTTGAGGATTATTTATAAAATAATTAAAATTCAATGTTTCAAACCTGTGTGGTGAAATGATTTGGAAGCAAAACCTACGATCTGTATCTTGGAATGGTACAACATTGCACAGTCTCAAATCACGCTCCATGATAACAGCACCTTCCCTACTTTTGTGCTGACTGCAGTACATCAGCTGGTTGTTGTCTACTATGAACCATCGCCTAGTACAACCAAAATAATTAACTTATTTACTTAGTAAAATCCAAATCAGAAGAATAAGTTTCAAATTTGTTTCATTTTTCTACAATATTAGAAAATGCCATCCACAACAAATAACTATCTCCAGAAAAAATTAACTGGAATTAAAAAAAAAGCAATAAAAATAAATATCATTAACCGCAGTATAAACCTATCCCAGGCAACTGGGCATAAACGAACACACTATGCTGTAAATCCCTACACATGTAAGTCATCAAACACCAAAATAGCAGATAAAAACTTGAGAGTGCTGCCACAACACACTGCACTACACTAAGTGAAACAACGGCTCAACAAACAACAACCCATCAAACAACAACCCATCGAACAACAACCCATCGAACAACAACCCATCGAACAACAACCCATCGAACAACAACCCATCAAACAACAACCCATCAAACAACAACCCATCAAACAACAACCCATCAAACAACAACCCGTCAAACAACAACCCGTCAAACAACAGCACAAAATAACTGCACACCTGACCCACGACTTGAAAGTTTTAGTGGTTCTCTTGTAGAGGTAGCCCTCCATGCATTCCTCATTTGGATAAACATCAATCTGACTGGAGGTGCTGGTCGACATGCGATGGTCATCCACTGAAGAGCTCATGGCCTGTGCGCCATGCAAATTATTGCTTCAATGTAATGTTGCCATTGTTCATCATTTCAATGAAAAGTTATTAATTTACATCATTATAAATGTTAGGTCATTGTAATATGGTCACCGAGTTAGCCCTGTCCGAAACGAAAAGATCATTATACTCGTATGACGTGATGCATGCACATGCATCACGAAAGGTGCGTGTGCGTCGCATGAAGTGGATAAAGATGACTAATGATTGAATATATAGCTGACCAGGTTGAGAACTGTGTTGGATTCATTTCTTAGTTGCTGCCTGGTAGATGCTGCTTCATTCTGTAATGTCTGTAACTGTATGTTGTAATGGTTGGTATCGCGGTGATGATGTGATACTATGATACTATATATCGTGATGTGATGATATCATGTAATGATATCATAATAATGATAATGCATTAATAAATTGCAATAACACTTTGACATTCGTAACTACCAGTGTAGTAGCTTCCGACGATCGTCAAGTTATCGTTATTCCATAGCTTCGAGATTGTTGATAGATGAGCACAACAGCATCAAACGCAAACTTGGTGGGACGTTTATTCAAATGCCAACGGCAATAGAAACACTAAACTAATCCAAGTATTTACGACTTGGCTTCAAACCTCGCTATTGACTTTGCTACTCCTGCTATCCCTTATATAGCTTCTACAGTAGATTTTTACAATCCTCGACGGTATGAAAAGATTCTATGGTTTACAATTGATGACAGATAGCGAAATAGCGAATATAACAAGATAACAATAATTAATTAAACGGCGTAATTCCACCATTCTGGCGGATATAACACACAATATCATAATGCAAACGATATAATTACATTTTGATATCCAAGCATGGTAATATCATAATGATGTGCAGCTATATTAAAAAGTAGCGATAGTCTTATCTCATAACAATGTTATGCAATGATGTAATAATGATATAGAGGGACGTGACAATGTTGCTACTATATCGGGATGTGATGATGTTATGATGTGACGATGATGTAATGTGATAATTTGAGTGATGTGATTCTACTACAAACATGTTTTTATATGATTTTGAGCTGTGACCTGATAAAGCGTGATGTTATTTGTGTTAATAAATTAAAATACTTTAGGCTAAAGTATACAGTTCATTAATTTAAAAATGATCCCAAGTAAGTTGTGCTTGCTAATATTAACAATCCCTGGTTTCTTCTAAAATTCAACTACTTACCAATAGAAATATTATGGTTACTTTTATTATGATTTAGATTATTGCTAATTTTAAAATAAGAACTAACGCTGGCGGAAATTTGCTGAATGTATGGATTTAAATCGTTGAATGTTGAATTTGTTTGCACGATGAATGACTGATGTCCCTTCAAATGTGACAGCAACTATTAAAATAAATAAATTCATTGATGGTTCATTAGATTTCAGAGTTTATTCATTTTCATTAGGTTACATAGTTTTTAACCTTTAAAATGTAGCAACAAGAATAGTTGTTTTTAAATTGTATAAAAAAATGGAATGAAATTATAGTTTTAGAAACAAAATCTGAAATAAAGACGAACACAGTTGAGCACTTCAGTTCTCTTCTTATATTGGATGATGTTAACTTCAAACAGGTAATCAATGGAGGCCTTCTTGAAATTATTCCTGCTGATGACAAGATTCGAAGCCGCTTCTTCGCACTCTCCCAACTTACTCTTCGGCACCTGCGCATTCCGGCTGAACGCCGTACCCACATCTTCTGAATTTTTGTGAAAATTTCGTCGGGAGTCCTTCACTCGTTTGATGTCGCTATTTGCGAATGGAATGATGAATGATCAATGAATGAGTGAATGTTTGAGGATGGAGTGAATGATCAATGAATGAATGTTTGTGGATGGAGTGAATGATCCATGAATGAATGAATGTTTGTGGATGGAGTGAATGATCGATAAATCAATGAATGAATGTTTGCTCAATTTGACCAAAAACTAGAATTGAATGTACATGGAGGATACAAAATGAATGTAAACAGGTAAAAAGACAATTTTGAGATTGTTTGTTTCTCGGTGATATCTGAAAACATATAAAATTGAAACCCTTTTGTGCTAACAATTCTTGTTAATATTATAATTTGTGAATCATATCAAACAGAACATACTTTTTTATGAAAGAATTCATACATTGGATGAAATACGAGTTGCAGTTCTCAATCATGGTCTGTATGAATAAGAATGGTTTGGTGGAAAGTAATAAATATGAGATTGAAAAATCAATTTTGATGTTGTCAACAAAAGTTATATAAAGTTCTATGAATTCCATTCAAGGTAAATAATTTTTGAAAAAAAATTTTTTTAAATAAATTACTTGAAAAAACCGTTTAATCAGCAAATAATATAGTAAACAAAATGATGTTTAAACAAAAAAAAATAAAATAAAAATAATAAAACACACATTATAGTTCAGATTCCACTGACTTAAACATTGTGTAAACTTTCCTATGGCCTCCTAAAATAGAAAAAATTTAAATTATTTCATAACATTCCCAACTGATCCAATGCCTATTGATAAATTAAAACAACAAATGACAATTATAATCCCAACACAGCACCTAGAAAAAATGAAGGAGAGCCTAGCGAGAAATTAAACCAACAAAGAACTAACAACCAACTATTTGACCTACCAGCAACATTGTGTCATCTTTGAAGTGAACCATGAGCAATTGAATGTTGTTCAGAAATGATCTGATAATAATTAAATGTAAACTACATTAACATGAGGTTAGTGAGTGAGTAACAAGGCCATCATAACATTTTCAACTTGATTATAATTATTAAACTAATCGATCAATCAATCTTCGTTTTGAGTCCAGAGACCCAGTTTCCCGAGGTAGGACGTTGTTCTCTTTGCCATCAACTTTTTGCGCCAAATTAGACGATCAGTTGTATCCATTTCATTTAAATTTAGAGCTTTCATGTCTTGCTCGATTGTTTGCGACAAGGACTTCTTTGGACGGCCTTTGGGACGTGTGCCTGGTACTTCAACATCTGCAAGAGAAGTTATGGCACTGTTTCCACTTCGTTTGACATGACCAAACCACCGCAGACGGTGTTGCCGGCATTCGTCCTTTATATCATCTAAACCAGCACGACGCAGGATTTCGGTAGATTTGATGTGGTCCTTCAGACTAATTCGTTGCATCCATCGGAGCATTTCCATGTCGGTTCGTTGAAGTTGCTGTTCCAGTTTGGTTGTCACTGCACCATAAAACAACACCGGACGTATCACAGATTTATAAAGTCTTGATCGTAGTGATAGTGGGATGTCACGCCACATCAATATAGAGGCAAGGAGATGCCAGTTATTCCAGGCTGCACGTATGCGTGCTCGAACGGCAGCTTCAGCTGTTCCAGTACAATCCAGAACATCTCCTAGATATTGAAACGATGTGACTTTCTCTACCTTAATGGCTTCAAAAACAGTGCTATTTCGAATTTGTTGTTGAGGATTGATGCAAGCAGGACAAACAAAATTGGACACTTTAGATAAAGTACCAATTATTTTTGAACAACGTTTGTGACACCACTGGTTACACTGCTGACACTTGATTGAATTGTTACCAACACCAGCTTTACAAACTGAACAGGGCCATCGTCCAGTAGCTGTGGATTGGATGGGTTCACCAGTGTTCATTGCTTTGGTTTTGCTGATGTTGACTTTGAATCCATGATCGGCGAGTCTGGTGTTCCAATCTTCAAACATCTGTGCTGCATTCTGCTCAGACGTGGCTGTTAAAACGATATCATCAGCATATACTAGATTCCAAATGTCACCAGTGCATATCGGTTTTGTGATTTCTTCCACCACAGTTATAAATAACAGTGGACTGAGAATCGAGCCTTGGTGAACTCCAACGCCGATGTCAAATGCATCTGTGTTTCCAACCGTTGTGCTGACAAGAGTCTTAGTATTCGTATACATTTGAAGTATGAGAAGTTTGTGTTATTAAATATTTGTATTTATTAAATGATAACTATTGTTTTCTCGTACATTAAGTCACCTAATTCTGTTACATTACTAATTATAAAATATGTTATATATAAATATATATATCAACTATATTATCAAATGAATTTATTGTTTTTTTTTGTTTGAGAACGTCCTGGGCATGACATAAAACTGCATCCACGCTGCCTTGCGTGCTTTTGAGCAAAAGGCTAGGCCCATCGCTTATAACTGGTGGTTGTCATCAGGATGGGTGTCCGGATGTAAAAACTTTCCCCAAATTACTCTTATGCCATCACAAATTATTAAACTAACATATAAATTAATTGCTGAATGAATACTAAAATGAATTTTAAACTGCCCTTATCCAAATTCGATTATTATTTTATCTAATTATGAACATTTAACAAAATTCAGTAATAAATAATTTAAATACAAAGATGTTTAAAGAATGGATGTATATTTAAACAAGAAAAAAAACCACACAATACAAACGTATTGGCATTCTGATAAGCTTTGCTACTGTCTATGATGTTATCACACTGCTTTAGAAGCTAAAGAAAAAGACAAATTCCATCAATAGTTAACAAATTTCTATTTTTAAATTAAAAATCTAAAATCATGTAAAATAGTTCATTTGATTTAAGATAATTTATTAAAAATAGCTTAACAATTAACATTATAAGCTAATTTTTTCATTACAATTAGTGATTAGTTAATGCAACATAAATTCAAACCATTAGAAAATTAGTTTATTATGACACATTGATTAATGTAAAGTTTACATTTACAAGAAAGAAATTTTACTTTACTAATGTAATCTACGTATGTATTGATAATTAATTATGTTTAAATTTTTAAATAAAGACTATAAAATGAATAAATGATTATTCAATAGATTAGTAGCTATAGGGAACAACATAAAAATCTAAAATTTTTTCATTCACAAAAAGATGAGTAACAGTTAAGAATTAAGAAGCCATTTCAATATACACATCTGGTCCGGACATTCTAAAACAACGTCTCAACAACTATCCACCAACACTCAAAGATTTCTTCAACCACAAAATAAACAGTCACAGTTTTCACTCCATACACAGCACAATACCACTACCATCCACAGCAATATAACAAAAAAAATTTTTAAATTCATTTAACTTATATATATATATATATATATATATATATACATATATATATATATATATATATATATTATATATATATATATTAAATTCATTAAATACATAATTAAATCATTTAATCATAATTAAACGTATTAAAAGAATTAAACCAACAAAATTTAAACATTTATTTGAGGAAAAAAATGATAATGAAAAGCAAAAGATTCATGGAAAAAATTAGAGAGGTACTTGTGATAAGCTAGCAAACGTTTATTAACTAAAATTCAGCTTTAGATAGCATTAGTAGAGTAGACGTTAGACTATTTCAGAGAAATAAAAAAATATTAAAAATTAAATTTTTCCAGGGACTAGAAAATAATTTAAAGTTTGAAATGATGTTTAGTATAAATTTGGGTTGGTAAGTGCTGGGTTAGGGGTTAGGTTAAGGAACGTTTGATGAACTTTTGTTGACTTTAGAAGACAAGTATATTTATGGAAAAAACTAAAGAGAACAACTTTTTCAATGTGTCCCTCCAGAGTTTCAAGGTCTCTCTCATGATCTGCTAAGGCTGACCTATAAAATTTTAATACATAGCGTAAAATACTCATTGAGAAATTATAATAAATGGAGAATACTAATATGGACATTCCATTCCACAAAAAAGACCTGAATTTAGGAGAGTCCCTGATACATTCTTTCCAGTCTATGCCAATTTGCATCTTGTCTTGTTAAAACTTAATTTAAATTAAAGAGAACTACAATATACATTTGAATGTAGTCAAAACATCCATGAAAATGTGCTAACAAAACTTAATTTATTGACTAAATCATTCTATTAGATAAATTTTTATGATTTAATGACGAATAACTATGTGAATTTGCTTATAAATCACCCGGAAAACAACAATTTCTTATTTAGGTTTACTTTTCGTAGAGAAAAGTGTTGGAGCATAAACATATGTTGCTCTGCTTATTTACTAACAATGTTTTCAATTCCACACTCATGAATGTGTAAAAATCTGTGAACACATTAAGAAGCTTTATTACCAAATTATGCATGCATTTTCATACACAAAAACGCAATAATCTTTAGGGTAATATTGTAGATGTGGTATATTGGCAATGTCAAATCGGGTAACTTCGGATAAAACGGAACGTGAACGCCGCTGAAAACAAATACGCTGAAAATATACTACCAAAATAATTTAATCAACTGATTCTTAAATTGAAAAACTGGTTAGATGTTTTTGTGTCTATATATATAAATACATTTTTTTCAATTTATATATTTGAATAGGCTGTTGTTTGTTTGTCCATTAACTTAAGTCTTAAATGATATTTGAAGGCATTTTGTGATATCTAATCAACAATTAATTAGAATAATCATGTAATCATCAAATAATCAAACAAAAAGCATGGTTATTAAGCATATACTAATATATAATTATAATCATTCAAATAGGTTTATCAGAATCATGAAATTTGAAGAATCGGGATGTGTGTTATATTTTATAGCTTACGACATGCTCCTCTACATAGTCATCAGCTCTTGGAAAGGTGTCATAGGAAATATTTACTTGAATTTTGCTACCATTACCTTCTCGAGTGCGGCATTTTTTGTGGTATTCATGTACTATAATGAAGAAACAGCCGAGGTGAAATTTTCAAAGATTCAAATTTGGATGATCGCATTAGTTGTTTTCAGTGCCGGTAAAATATTTTCTTAGCATTGTTAAAATTATTGCAACATAAATTTCATTCTCAAAATTTATTCCAACAGCGTTGTTGATGATGGCGATATCCGTTAGGGCAACCTATGATGATGTGCAGGACTTTAAGGTCTACTTGCCATGTTATATGTGTTCTGTACTTTCAATAGCAGCGAGTTTCATGATTGCATATTCCGCAATCGATAAATTAAACATCTAGTAAATAAAAATCGAGTTTCAATTTAAAAAATGAACGTCGATGCAACTGACCAAAACGTCATTAATTGAAATTGATTGTAAATAGTATATTATTTATGACTATTTCTCGGATGTTGATCGATGTTAAAATTATTTTTGCTTCAACCATTTCCATTACCTTTATTAACATGTTGTGTCATATTCGTTATTACGGAAAAATGAGTTTTCAACTTTTGACGATGTAGAATTTTTTGATAAACGATCAGCATCAAAAATTTAGCTATTGTCATGCGTGATTGTTACACATTTAAATAATTTAAAAACCAAAGCTTTAAAAGTTTAAGGCTCACATTAATCGTTATACGTTAGCATAATTTTCGCCATAGAGTTACATGATTCATTTACAAAGTCAAGCGGCCTCGTTTGTTTTGGCGGCCATCGCCATTCATATCAACTGCTTAGTTTTTACTTACGAATATTTCAGATCGGAGTACGTCTTTTACTTAGCCGTTTTAAAGATGTACATAATGACACTATTAGCGATGCATGTTTTTATGGAAGCATGCGGTTTGAGGTTATTAAAAATTTACAAACTTGGAAAATTCATCGAAGGGAACCTTATTCTCTTATGCGGTTAGTCTTTATATATTTTTGGAAAGCATTGATTTTTTGTGAAAGAAGGCTATTAAATATGGTTATTAAATATTATATAGTGGCATCAGTAAAAAAGTATGGTAATGTCATATAGGAATTCATTTGCTCTATATAATTTAGAATATAGTATAACAAGTTAAAAAAGTAAATGAAAAATCCAAAAGTTTTTTTTTTAATTTATTTCAAAAGTTAAAAAATTGAACTATCAACATCACAGCTGCAATAGACATCGTGTGTCTGCAAGACATTTGGTACAGAACTAGTACAATGGAAAGAGCTGCATCGATTATATCAATATTTATACTCTTATCTGCTGTAATGATTTACGCTAAAGGACTTATCAAAAGTTAAACTGATAAAATAAAGTTCATCACTATTTTTTTATTTGTTTTGTATGCTATATATTGTTCTTTAATTGCTTAAATTACTATAGTGGCTAAAAATTGAAAATGGACAATTGGACCTGTCTTTACAAATTTAATAATTGAAACTTTAAAATGAGGTCAAAAACCGAACAAAACCTTCGTTAACGTTAAAAACAACTATTGCTTAACAATATAATGATTATAAATCGAAAGATAAATGTTAGAAAAATTATAAACTGCTTTCATAACAATAAAAAAAACTATTGCTACGTTAAATTTATTATCTTATTATTCTTCAAATAATATTTTATAAGCGTCAAGATTACTTTTAACGTTAACAAAACAGAAAACAATAACAAAATATATACATATAATGCATGTAAACAAACAACAAATTATATTAATTTGTATGAAGTTTCCTAAAAAATATTGAAATTTGAATTTAATCAACAAAAAGTTGTTTGCAAAAGTAAGACTTGAAACTGTAAATGAATAGTTGCAGAAACAGTAAATTGAATTACATTTAACAACGCATGTAACTGCTCTGAATCAAACTTACAACCATTGTTAGATCAACAACCAGAGTAACAGATTAAAAGTAAAAATGAACATAGAATACCGTGACAATCATACAAAATAAGTTTTATTTTCTGATATTGTAATATTCACCAAGTATGAATAAACGACGTTGTTCGGCAGCTTTAGCCATCATATCATATGAGATGTACGTGAATTCAGTGGTCAACTTGTGCCAATCCTACCACCTCATCCTCTCCTACCACATCCTCCTCATTGGAATGTTCTTCTTCAGCTACGTCAGTGTTTTCATTTGGCTCAATCTCTCCGTCGATTTCCTCTTTCCAGGCTTCACGAAGGTCATCACGTCTGCTTCCTTGATGTTTGTAGGTCAGTTCTTACCATTGTTTAGTTTTCTCTTCGAATGTTAATCGTTTGAAAATTGTGCAAAATTTGTGATATTTTAACACTTAATGATTATAAACAGCAATATGAAACGCTCGTAACAAATTTTTCCATTTTAAACACGTCAAAGGTTCAGGCATGTTCACGCACACACACGCATATAAACGTACAGACACAGTCGCAAACTCACACGCAGGCACACGCACACAGTCGCATACAAACGTACATGCATACTAAACCACACGCACACAGCAGTCCTGTTGTACTCAGCACTGTTGGCCAACTATTATGGATTCTGGTTGTTCTACAGATTGACTCTCTTGATAATGGCAGGTCAGTTGACATTGTCATCCTTGATCTACCTCTACATGTACATCATACGCACAATGTGATATCGACATTTCGGTTTTAGTATTTATTAAACAATAATTTACGAATGAAATTTACAAATTTTTAAAATTTTACTGGAAAATTGAAATATTAACAAAATGAAAAAAATAGCTGTAAAGTTCAAGTATCCTAATGCATATATTTTAAATTGCTGTTACAATTAAAAATAAACAAAAAAATTAGAAAAATAAGCTTCATTTATTTAAGCTCAAAAATCTCGTTGAAAAGTTGTAACGATAGCTGTTCTCTACTACAGGCTAAAATCATTATTAGCGAAATCCGGAAAGCTATTGTTAAACAACTATGATTCGATTTATGAACATTAAAAGCAAATACGATATTTAGTTGGAATCGTCATACTTTTTTTAAATGAACGGAATTCCAACAATGGAAGAACTGACCCAGTTTGGAGAAGTATCACTAAGTCTTCCAATATATTGAATAAATATTATTTGTTGACGAAAAATCCCAACTATGCATTGAACTGGAGGTGAGCGGGAATTGAAATTTGTTCCCAATTCACTCCCATTTTATTTCTCATTCCGAATCTCCCAAATTCGTATGCGTCGATCACTATGTGCATGATGTATATATAGGCTTTTATTTTCGCACGTTGATGTCATTTTTCCCATTTCTACCCATCATTCCAAATTCCCGAACAGCGATTCCATGAAATTCCCATTCCCGAAAACTAAGTTTTACCAATTTCCATGGGATTTACGTTCTTATGCTCACCTCTACATTGAACCAAAAGTTTTTTTGCATCCTACGTTATTTTGAATGTCTTAATCTTTAAGGATTATTGGAAATAAACTTGTTAAGTTTTTCTTACAACACCGTTATTACTTATTTTGCTATTTATCTGATGTCATTTTGGAATTCAATCGAGATTCATGTTTTCACTAAAACTCACCTTTTCAAAATAACGCAAACCATTCAAATTATTATAAATTTGAATAAATCGAAGACGGCACTGCAAATATACACAGAAAGAAAAATAATTTCGTAAAATTAAAATCTTTTAACAAATCCACATTCAGACTTAAGTCAGTAAATGAAATTAACGAAAATTTTAAAATTTTATTTTATCAACCAACAATAAATTAACTTTTTCTATATTACATTAACCTCGCCAACAGAAATTTTGTTCACTCCAAAGTGACTAGTTACTAAAGTAATAAAATTTATCATATGTTTAATTTTGAGATGAAAAAAACGACCAATCATCACAGAAAATTTATTTTCATATTTAAATTATGATTTATATAATAACGAAAACAGAGCACAACTGTTAAGTACAAATTTAAATTAAGTTTAAAAAAGTAACAATAATAGCAGTGGTAACATTAAAAACCCAATTTGTAGCTATTTCAATCATAATGTAGCAAACATTTCCAACTTGAATTGTCTTAAAACGAATGAATTTTATATCTCAAGATGGGATGTGACAGTCAAATAAAAAAGCAAGATTAACACTGTATAAAAAAAAATAATCCATCTTAATTAATCATCTCAATTAATTTCCAATATTTGATCAAACTCAGTCAGAATAGTTAAAACGATTTATTAAAAATTAATTAAATCATAAATACACAGTAGAATTTTACAATATTATAAACAACAATCCATCATTGATCATCAATCATTATTATAATGATGATAAACCACCATTTGTCATAATTGTAATGTTGATGAAGAATTATTAATCATTTGGATGCTCTGGACAGGACCGTTTGACCTGAAACCATTCATCGATACAGCTGAAAAAAGAAATTTAATTCATCACTTAGTGTTAATTTTAAATGGTATTAAAATGTCCCAATAAAAATTTAAAGAACAAAACTCATACAAGAGATAGGATAAGAAATTAAAATACCCAAAATTAATTATATTATGAATAGCTAAAGAATTTTGTACCAGCTAAAATTATCAATATTAACAACAATGTTAACAAACATTTGCATACAATGCAAAACTTCAACAAATTCATTCACAATCACTTGAATAAGTGCTGCATACATTAACAACAGTACCCCAAAATAATAGCAACAAAGACTATATAATAGCAACAGCAACAAGAGTGCACAAACACCTTTTGTGATAGATGCAAAGACATGGTAATCGTGCTATGACATTGCCTTCCTTCAACTCGTCCAAACAAATGCTACACTCTTCTTTATTTTCTGTCAGTATGTCTTCTGCATAAATTCATTTGTCAGTTGCAAAATTAAATTTCATCATTAAAGTCATCATAATAATAGCTTTTAAATATGAATTCAATTTAAAAAAACTTGTTTATGCCTAAACCTATAAATTAAACATTTAAAAAAATTATTTAAGAAAAAATAAAGTTAACTAACTCAACAAATTCAAACCTATGTAGTTTCTATCCAGTTTAAAAATTATGCAGTTTTATTTATGAGAAATTATCTGGTTGTACAACTAGAAAAAATATCAAGTAGTGCAACTAGATAAATGTTATGAGAGTCTACTGTAAAAAAGATTTTACTCAATGAAAATAAGAACAAATGGAAAAACAGGAAATAATATGTGTAAAACTTTGTACTCGACCATTGTAACTGATGAGAGGTTTGCTCAGGCACTCAATTAGGTGACACTCAACATTGTCAGACGGGATTGACTTGTGGCAAGATGGACACTTTATATCTGGGTGGGTGACAATTTATTTATAATTTTAAGTATTCTAAATAAATCAATGAGTTTTACAGTGCAATGCAATGCAAACTTTTGTTTAGAATAAAAAATATGAATTAAAAAACAGCAAGATTGTTATATAAGCTGCAATAAATAAATAAATGATATAAAATGAATGTGAAGTATTCCACACAAACCACGTAGGGCAAAGATATGTGTAAAAAGGAATCGATCAAGTGGTGTGTTATCTGGGGAACTGTCATCTGAGTTGGAGAGTTGATAACTTGCATTTTGTGATTGTCGAGTGTCCGATATAACATGTCGATTGTTAGTGAATCTCAAGTAGTTCGGCGGTAAGCTGTAACTCAAGCCAGTGAGAGAGCTTGTACTTGGATTTGATGATTCAGGGATGGGAGAAGAACTGATGTTGTGATGACCAAAATGTACAGATGAGGGTGGTGGTGGTGGTAGTCGAGATCCTGATGCCATATTTGATGCATTCGAGGCATAACTACTTTGACTTCCACTATCTACAGCCGATGATTGTCTGGCTCCCATTTTTGGTAGCTCTTTGAACTAGTAGTCATATGTGGAAAAAAGAAAAACATCATACTTTGAGGAGCTTCCAGCCATTCATCGTGTTTTATTGAAAAGCAAATAAATGTCTATCAATTATTTATTAATTACCATAAAATATTATAATATATGGCTCTGTTCAACATCAAAAGTGCCCAAGCAAGTAAAGACTAAAGAAAAGAGGGAAGGGGTTTTGACTTTATTATTTAATGTTTTTAGTCCTTTCTTTATTTATTTATAAAATCTTCTTCCTATATATTTTTATTATAATTATAACAAATATAACACATTAATTTAATATTAAAATTAAAATATTTTAATTTAATTGTTACCACAGATTTACATTTACTTTTTTACACAGATCCGCTTTGGGGTTTATAAATAGTTTTAATTTAAGTTTTTAATAATGAAATTGAGTGCAGTGTATTAGAGTGCAGTTAATTACAAGTTTCCTTCAATTTAATTTAAACAAGTTTTATTTCAGCTTCACCATTTTCTAGTTTTTTTTTTATTAAAACTCCTGTCCTAGATTGGTTTTTTTTTGAAGTCCTATATAAATAAAAAAGGAAGAGAATGGACTGATATAATAACCAAATAAATTTACAGAAGTTAATGGTATTTTAAAAAAATTAAAAAGAACGCTTGTTTTAGTTAAAACTCTTCTTGATGCGAGAGCAAAATAAAAACTTTCATTTCAGCAGAACTTTAAACGCCATTCATCACCGCATTCCCTAACCCTTTTAACAAAATTGCAAAATTACCATCTTAAGGGCGGAAAATATTAACAACCAAAAATACTTTAGCGCTTACTCGTGACTACCTAACTGCTGATTAATCTCTTCAATTAAACAATCAATCAATCAATCAATCAATCAATCAATTAGCTTATAAAGCGCTATTTCCGCGATGTTCAACAGCGCTCCTCAATGAATTTTGAAAACAGATGGGTCTTGAGATCCGCTCTGAACTTCGCAAGTGATGGAGAAGTAGTCAGAGAAGTAGGTAGAGAGTTCCAGAGAAAAGGACCAGAAAAAGCAAAAGCAGATTTGGCAAAAGAGTGTTTAACACGAGTTAAGAAAAAGCGAGAAGAAGACGATCGTAAACCGGGGCGTTTAGGTTCAATTAATATATCTGATAAATACTTAGGAAATAATTTAGATTGAGACTTCTACATGAACGTGCAAATTTTAAAAATTATTCTATATTTTATAGGTAGCCAGTGCAAGAGAACAAGATATGGAGATATATAAGAAAAGAAAGGGGCACGAGCAACTAGACGAGCAGCAGAGTTAAAAGCTTTACTTAAAGGATAGAGTATAGAGTCAGGAAGACCATAGTAGAGCGAGTTACAATAATACAATAAGTAACAAGAAGGAGAAGAGTGGGATCATCAAGAAAAGGCAAAAGTTTTTTTATTCTACGTAGATGAAAGTAAGAGCTTCTAGCAACACTATTAATTTGAGAAGAGAGAGACATAGTAGAATCAAAGATAAAACCTAGACTACAAAACTTATGAGAGACATCAAGAGTTTTAGAATCAGGTAAGATAATAGGAGGAATAGTAATTGAGTGTTTAGATTTATTAAAGCAAATTAATTCAAACTTAGAAGGATTAAGTTTAAGACACATAGAGTCAGACCAAGCGATAATCGAAGAAAGACATAGAGATAAATTATGAAGAACACTATTGAGATTAGATGGAGGAAAAGAAGTATAAATATAAGAATCATCAGCATATAGTTGACTAGAGAAAGAAAAGTTATTAATAATACGAGGTAGTTCAGAAGTATAGAGTATAAATAGAAGAGGGCCAAGGATAGAACCCTGAGGTACCCCGAAAGTAAGAGTAGAGGAGTTAGAAGTAGAGTTATTGAGAACAACAGAAGAAAAACGATTACAGAGATAAGAAGAAAACCAAGATAGACAAGAATCAGTAATATTAAAAGAAAGATGCAGTTAGTTTATATACTTTAATTGAATCGATAATTTTCTTTTTCATACTATAATAATTGATACATCCAATTTATACAAATTATTGATGTTTGAAATGTTGGAAAGCCTAAAAAAATTACGTCAATGGCGGGGTTTCGAAAACGCTAGCTATTCGAATGGATTCACTATAACTTATAACCCTAAAATCTACTAATATCAAATGTTTAAAAGTTTTGTTATCTTTTAATTATGACTGATACCGTTACACTTTTGCATTAAATAAGGATTCTGGATTATGTGTACGAGCATTCTTAATTTAAGTTCTTAATTTAACTTAATTTAAGTTCATTCTTAAGTTAGTTCTTAAAAAATTTCCATATATTCAATTTAATTGAAATGTACTTTAATATTTTGGTTTTCCGCTTAAAACCAAGACATTATTGTTATTTTTCTAGCTTGTCATTTGTTTGTCTAGGTCTGGAAGATATCTAATCAGATAAAGATAATGCCATTAAATCCATGATTATGCCAGATGCACTTCAATTTTGAAAAGTATTCAGTCCTGCATCTCGGCAATAAATCAGAAAGCTCAACAGACACTATGTGGAAATGAACTTAAGTTAATTACTGAATTACCTAAGTGTTTTCATTACTCAAGATTGTAAGCCATCAATGCCAGTGACAAGAAATTGCTTAAAGGGCCAGTCAAATGCCAGGGACTATTTAAAGAACGATATCGAGCATGGAAAAAACTGTAACAACAAGGTTATACAAACCCTTAATAAGATCGCACTTAGATTTAATGTCCCTATCTTGAAAAGAACAAAACAGTTCTTGAGAACGTTTAAAGAATGGCTGCAAAGTTGATCACAAGTCTACGACACTTGCAATACAAAGAAAGACTTGACAACTGTGGTCAAACAACACTGGAAACACGAAGAACAAGGAAAAATTTGATACAACTTTCAAACTTGCTACGGACAAAGAAGATTTACCAGCTATGTGAATTTTTAAATTACCACACGACAAATAGAAGTGATCATAGACGAAAAGAACTGGGCAAATGAAATACGTAACTTCTTTAGAGTTGTTAATCACTGGAATAGCTTAAGTAACGATGCAGAATCGATAATTTTTTTCAAAAGCAAATTGACTAAATTGGGATTTATTTAAAAAAATGATAAGAGGATTAGTCTTTTAGCCACTATAATTTCTGTTTTGTTATGTTACGTTAAAACTAAATATTATCTAGACAACAGGGAATTTCAAAACTGGAATTGCCCTGTAAAATTCTTTCCATTGTGAGCATCATTGGAAGAAAGAGCAAGGTTAACTTCATATGTTTTTTCAAGTTTTTACCCAAACTCTTCACCTATCAGTCATTTACATGTATAAACTATAGATGAATAATGATTTGTTGGCGTTAAATATCAAGTACTATGCTTCAATTTTTTAAATCTTATTCTGTAATGATGACTTACATTCAAGCTCAACTGACATCTGACCAATGCGTTACTGCCACGTCAAAAAGTTTATTTATAATTGTCAAATCACACGAAAGTGTAAACATTTGTCTGTTCGTGTCCTAGGACAAGTGTGGGGAAGGGCTTCAGCTTTGAGGTTAAATTTTGTTAGGGTTAAAGTTAGACTTAAAACTCTCGCAACCTTTAAAAATACTAACATTTGATAAATTTGTGAATAAAAAAGTAGTGCATAAGAAGTCTATGTAATCTTCTTAACAAAATGTTTCTGGCTACGCCACAGCGTGTGGGTTTTCATGAAGTTACGTGTGCGAATTGCGGTGTGCTTTGCCATGAAAAGAAAGTTTTATATGTGTTAATAATATATCAATCTATCCATTTAGCAAGTTGTAAATCTCACGATCAACAAATTATTGTTGCTATTGTATTGTGATGTTATCTATTGTGTTTTATTTGTACAGCACTTCTCACAAACTATTGACTGTTTAATATATAATATGAAGCAGAAGTTCAAAGTTATTTAAATTTAAATTTATTTTCAGTAGAATAAAAATGAAGTTACTGATGCTTACATGGCATGCGAAAAGGTATTTAATTTTCTTTCTTAACTTTTCTTGCTGGTTAGAAGAGTAGAATGAAATCGATAAAGTAACGAAGGAATGAATGATCGAATAAACAATCGATAGATCAATGAGTCGCACAGCACATTTAGTCAAAAAGCGACTCATTTCGTGCACATCACCTAATCCTACAACATTCACTAATTAAATGCAACCTCCGCGGCATCACTCGCATACCAAATGGTTCCTTTAAGAACCCAGAAAGCAGTAGTAACTAACGATTAAATTTCCCGTTATATAATCTAAAAACAAAACAGAGGAACAGACTGACGGACGGTTGAATGAATGAAACTAATCTGCCAACAAAAACACAATCAATCACGTGACTAACGTGATACCACACACACACACACACACACACACACACACACACACACACACACACACACACACACACGATCGCGCGCACACACACACACACACACACGATCGCGCGCGCACACACACATGCATATACGTACAGGTTAAATACACGCACATATGACGACGCAAACATCAACACGCAGAAAAAAGACACATATTGAAACACAGGAACGAACGACAAAGGTACGCACAGGCCTAATGACATGCACGCACAGGCAAACGCATGCACACAGACACAGAGAAGAGCAATAAAACACTTTCACACTTGCGTAGTAAAGGAGAAGATGGAATGAAAAGAAGTTTCGTTGGAAGGGACACGTTTCATGCTAAAGTATCAAACACCGTACGCTTGTAGACATGCATACTCACATGCATTTATACTTGAATGCATGCTTGCATACATACATACTTCCGTGCATAAATATACATAAGTGCTGACATATATACACACTATATACAACTCATGTATAGTATACGTTAAAATTCATTGGTGACCATGTGCGTACACTCAACTGGGGTATATGTAAATGTTGAAGTACATATGTACTTGTACATGCATGGATGGAAGGAATGCATTACGCTCCACATCTGCAATGTTTATGCATCGTCCGTTCACTAAACTTCATGCTGGAGAAATATTGTACGCACCTGTACAAATGTAAACATATTTCTGCTTGCACAATCTTCCTTTTTTTATCTTTTAAAAATTTGTTTGCACATCTTTTTAAAGATTTTTGGGGTTCATTCTTTAATTTAATTTTGTTGGAACTTTACACACAAGTGAATTTTACAATACCTGATAAGAAAGTTAGTAGAACTATCAACTTTTTACTCAATCACAAACTGTCAAACTTCAGGTGAATATTCAATCAAAATTCATTCGTGTATACACTTACAAACACTGCAGACATGCTTGCGTGTTGGCTCCGTGTGCGTGCGTGAATGATTCGTTTTGCATGTGCATGCATGGAGAAAAAATAAGCAAAAGGAATTGGAAAGACTTACATTTGATGCAGGGCTTCTTAGGTCCAACAATTAAATGAGCTTACATTGTAATTAAAATGTTTATACATCAAAATTGGTCGAATGAATGTCGAAATAGGTAGATGTAGTATGCATGTCCGTACGTGCGATTTTAATTTTGTAGTCAGTTTTTGTTTCTGTGTTTGTTGTGTTGTTTTTTGTTTTAGTCTTCGCTTTACCCATCTTCAATTTCATCCAACGCATAGAGTGTACGACTAACTGGCGCATTTCAAATTTGAATTTCCTTTGGGAAGTCCGCATATCAATTTCTAAAAAAATGATTGGTCTTCTTGTGATTTCGTAAAAAAATTTCATTAATAATTTTTGAATTGCCCATGAAATAAGTATGTTACCATTTGTTTTATTTTGTACTGATATAATTTTTTTTAAACGTTCGAATGTTCGTTCAGTTGATTGTCAATAAACGTTAAATGGGGCAATCAAAAATGTTTCTCATTTTTATTATTGAGAAAAATGAACAAACAACGAGCTCCTCTACACAAACACATGTGAATGGTTGAGGGAAAGGCATAGGTATTCTTCACACGTGCACAGCCTAGCCAGCTATGTAAGTATACCAAGTCTAGCAAGCAAATGTAATGTAACAGGATGTAATAATGTGAGATAATGTGAGGCAACCTAGCGTAACGTGTAACATTACATTATGATGACCACGAACTTCAAAAGTTTTTTTTATTTCTGGTGAACGTGAGAAGTGAGCGTGAAAGCGCATTTTCGTGCTCGATCCAACAAAAAACAGCAACAACAACGGTTTGATATTTGCATTTAAAAAAGAAAATTTTCATCAAGTAAATCATTTGCTGTTCCTTGCTGGAAAGAAAACAAAAACAAATTTGCAATGTGTACACAGTGTAGCGATGTGGAATAAGGTTTTATGCGTCCTACAACATGCAGAAACACATCCATCCTCCTAATTGATACTGCAAATTATCAAAAAATTCTTTTTAGAGGGATTTGCACCATAATTGTGAGAAAAATTATCAATGATACAAGTATCGTGTAGGTACTTGCAAAGGCGTTCGATGCTTCTTTGGTGAGATACATTCTTGTGACTACTGACTTTAAAAAAGACAAGTTATTGTGTAAACGCCTAATAGCGACGAATCAAAGAATCACTTTCTGAATAAATAGCCATCTAAAACTGCAAACTGAAATATATCAGCAGACATAAACGTCAATGAATAAAAATGAGCAATTGAACGAAAGAATGAAGAAGCAAACAAACAGATAAACGAATGAAGATTCATGTATTATACATGCGTATCAGATATACATACATACATACAATACATACATAGATATATTATATTGGTATACAAACAGACATGAGTATATACGAGTATATATTTGTGCTCATATGAGATAAGATAAATTGGAGCGATGTAGATGAAGATAAAAAATCGCAACACGCATGTCTGTATATGTAGAAATGAATAAACAATAAAACAACATAAATATACATATATTATTATTGAAATAAAAAATAATATTTAAAACTATATAGATTAAATATATATATATCATTGTTTTAAGCTAGAATACTCTTGTAAAATTAATGCGTTAACTTTTTGTGTACGTATGAGGACTATTCATGCGAAAGTTTACAAACGCATATTATATGTACATTTTCATTGCGGGTTTTCATGTTTTTAAAAGAAATGTTGAAAGAGTTTGCTTGTAGATAAGGCTATTTCTTTGTTTATAATAACCGAAATTCTTGAAAACCATTACAAATTTGTAAGTTTTTTTCATGCAACGGTATTTCAACAATTACTCCAGCTATTACACGCGCACAAACACAAACAAACAAACACACACATATACACATACATACATCCAAAATAAACATAAACTATGAATACACATGAAACAGAAGACAAAGCAAATATACAAAGAACAATAAATATTTTTTGTTATTATCGAATTCACATTTAACCCTTCATGTGAGTTTTAGTAACAGTACATCAAATGAATATGCCCCAAGTCATTTAGAAGTTATGATCGTTTCATCTTCTTTCTCATCATCATCTTTAATCTTCTTCTTCTTCTTCATCATCATTATCTTCCTCCTTTTCTTTATTTTCATCTTATCATTATTTGTCATTATCATTTTTCGAAAAACTTTGTTAAAAGACGATCGCAATGTCTGCGATAGTGGTGGTAATATGATTTTTGATATTGTCGTAACTATTACTATTAACTTCCTAAACATTATCAAATATAAAATAGAAAGATAGATGGATGGATGGATGGATGGATTGATGGATGGATGGATGGATGGGTTGATGGATGGATGGATGGATAGAAAGAGAGAACGGGAGAATAAACAAATGCAGAGTAATATGATTTGATACTGTCTTAACTATTACTATTAGTTTCCTAAACATTATCATCAGACGGTTGTAGTCATCATCGTCATCATCTACGTAATTATCATCGTCATCACCTCCTCATCCTT
>NW_008704083.1:7630277-7712777 GCF_000326865.2 Helobdella robusta
TCCATCCATCCATCCATCCATCCATCCATCCATCCATCCATCCATCCATCCATCCATCCATCCATCCATCCATCCATCCATCCATCCATCCATCCATCCATCCATCCATCCATCCATCCATCCATCCATCCATCCATCCATCTATCTTTCTATTTTTCTGCCTTTTTGTATTTTTCAATTTTTATCGTAGTCATTCGTCCTGGCTAGTTTCTGAAATTGAAATCATATCCATGTTTGGCAAAATTATCATCATCCCATCCAAATCACCGCTCTTTTTATTAATAGTATCATTACTATGATAAACACTACTAGTATCATCCTCATCGTCGTCATCGTCATCTTTCTCAATATTATTTTGCCATACTTATTACCTCCATTGTAGCTATCATTTTTCAGTTAATAATTTTTTATTTTTTTCTCATTTACACAAAAAAAAAAATCTAAAAATGTATGATGGGTTAGAGGGTCATGAACTTTTGATCTTACGGGGGATATAATGACGTCATCGCCATCGTACAGTTTTTTCTGTATCATCATGATCGGTATCATTTTACCACCGTCTTCATAAAGAATTATCTTCACAAACGTTATTATTATTTATATAATCATCATTATTAACATCATCTACCGTGTCATTACCGCTATGATTAAATTGTCATTGTCGAAGATATTATCATTCTTTTTTTAATTATGGCTAATATTAACACTTTCATCATCATCGTTATCACCATCATCATCATCATTAACACTTTCATCATCATCATCATCATCATCATCATCATCATCATCATCATCATCATTAACACTTTCAACATCATCATCATCATCATCATCATCATCATCATCATTATTGTGTCATCTTCTTCATCATCGTCACCTTTCATTAAGAAAGGAGCAATTTAGCGTTATAAAGATATGAAGTGACTTAACTTGAACCTGATGTATTCATAACAGATTTTAATAAAAGAAACAATAACGTGATGGCCTCAATTATCATTAGAACTAATAACCATAATCACGAGCCAGTGTGGGATAAACTTCCATCACAATCCTGTCTGCATGCATATATATATATGGCGACAATCTCGTAAACACAATAACTTCATCATTTCCCGTGTTGGTATGGTGGTTGTCAATCCTCACCATCACCACCATCATCATTATTTTAATTCCACTAAAATTATTACCCAAATAACCAGCAAAATGAGAATCATCAGTTCTATCAGCGTCATCAGCATTACACCAATATCAACAAACACTATTGTCATCTACATGTTCGACAATATTCACTCATTTTAATAAAAAAATGACGAAAACAACATTTTTTTTTGGTGACTGTCAGCACATTTAAAATACAAAACTCAAACCATTTACAAAAATTTCAAACTAAATGGCTTAAAAAAAGATAAATAATAAATAATAATGAATAACACATAAAAATTGTTTGCAATGAATTGTTGCATTCATCTCATTCTCGTTCCATTTTCTTCATTAGAAGAACATCTTGCATGGTTGTTTAGAACAACGTAGCGGAGCAGAGCAGAGCAGAGCAGGGATCAGCAGGCATTGATGTTTAAGGAGAATGAAGGGGTCACAGAGGACTTTTTCTTTTTTCGGCTCTAATATAACAACCCAACCATGCTTTATTGCACCTCAATTAACCCGTTTTGTCTGGTGGTGTTCGGATATTTTTGTTCGTTTCCGGTAACACGGGTGGTGGTGGTGGTGCTTATGTGGAAATTTGAAATGAGATAGCATGCTGGTGGCAGTACAGAGCTCTTCATGAGTTGTTTATCTGATGCTTTTGTTTTATAGAGTAATAAAGTTTATCCGAAGTGTTTAATGAGAACTGCTGCTGTTGCTGTTATCATTATTATTTTCACAAAACCAATAGTAAAAATAATAATAATCATTATTATTATTAGTTATTATTATTGTAGCCAATATGGAGATTAAATAATATTTTATTGGGAAACATGACCGGGTTAAAAGGCTGCATTCAGATAAGCAGAATGACCAAAATAAAAAAATGAAAAAAATTGGAGAGAGAGAGAGAAAAAGAGAAAGAGTAAAAAAGAGAGAAAAAGAGAGAGAAAGAGCAGAAAAAAGAAAAATATGGGAATGAACTGAAACCATCCCGTTTAACTCATCGTTATCCTTTCCACGAAAATCATTATTATCTTTTTGCGTCTTCATTGTTGTCATCGTCGTCAGCAACAGATAGAAATACTCTCCATCATATTCATTGTCTAGTTTTTTAATTATTCATAATGTAATTATCGTCATCGTCGTCGTCTTCATCATCCATACCATCATCATCCATACCATCATCATCACTACCATCATCAGTACTGTGAATCTCAGCTTTCGTCATCGTCATCTAATCTATATCAGAATTATTGCCGGCGTCATCAGCGACATTATCATCATCAACGTAGTTATCATCATCAACATCATCATTGTCATCACCATCATCATCGTCGTCGTCGTCATAACCATCAGTAGTTTCCATACGAAAAACTTTTCATTAGTGATGCTTGAAAATTACAAATTATTATTTTGTGAGGTTGTAGAACATTAGGTTTCAATGTGTTTGTGTTGATAGGTAGGTAGGTAGGTAGGTAGGTAGGTAGGTAGGTAGGTAAATAGGTAGGTAGGTAGGTAGGTAGGTAGGTAGGTAGGTAGGTAGGTAGGTAGGCCCTAATCCCTCTAATTAGATAAGTAACTTTCAGCAATGTTTACAATTTTTTTTATTCAGGATCAAGATATTTTTCTTTATATAGGCAAAATAAGGAAATAATTTTGCACAAAAAAAATTTTTTAATTTTTTATATTTTTTTCAATTTTGTTGTTGTTTTTTAGCAGAATTGTCATTGAAAAATGATAACTATTTTTATAAAGCATGGTTTTACATTTTCAAAGCTATATTTTAAGAGGATACGTAAAATTATACGGAATAATAAAGGAGAATATTGGCCATTGTGCGAGATGTACATCTCTTGGGCTTACTCGCAAGATTGTCTTAAATTCATTTCAATTGACGACCAATGCTTGTTGGTTCAAACGTTAGCCGTCCGCAAATGGTTTTTGAAAAAAGCGCTTTTTCTCGAATGAAAAAATTTAAAAAGTGTATGTTGAAATTTTGAAATAGGGAAAATCTTTGACATGTTCAGACTGCTTTTGTATTAACGCAAATCATTCATTAACTTACTTTTTGGTGTTTTATTCAATCTCCAGATACAAATTTTGAAACGAACGTAAAAATTTGTTTAAAAAACCGCTGTCTTGCTTGGAATATTTAAATTTTCTTGAAATGCAAAAGACGAAAAGTTATGTGGCAATTTTTAAAACAAATCGTAAATAAAATATTTTTACTGCACCGGTCAAGAAGTTTTCAAGTTTTGTTTTTTATTTGTAGCAAAATTTCTTGGTCGAAAAAAAAATTTTTTTGTTAAAGACACTGATTGCTTTTTACTCTATAAACTTGAAAATATATAAAAACAATATTTTGTACTCCACAGAAACTAAATTACACTGAACATGAAAACGGCCTGTTATGAAACAACAAGTGAAAAACAAGCCTCGAGTTTGCAAACAACCGAAAACCCGACGAAACATGTTTTCATTTAAGGTTTGAATGGATAATCAAAACTTTTCATGCCTTCTAATGACTTTTCAGTGCATTGGACGTGTAAGATTGTGCTTAAATGTACCACTCATTGATTGCAATGATGTCTAGAAACACCGGAGCAAATAAAATTAAAAAAATTCATTAGATAAAATTTGCACTTTCAAAAATTTTGCATAATCAGATTTTTGTAATTGTTAAAAATTTCCAAGTTGAATGGAAAAAACGTGATTTAAAAGCTTTTCCGTGTATGAGTAGATTTGAAAACGTTAGTGCAACGGTAAAAGTTTTTATCCTTATAATGTTCCGTGTCGATCGGAGGGGAAGTGGTGTTTTTTGTGTATCATCATTGATCGATGTTCAACCGCTGTCATAAACAAAGTAACAAAATAAAATAAACTCTTAACTTTCAAAATTGACAAAATAAAATTTCAAGAAATTATCTGAAAAGTTTGACACGTAAAAAAAACCGAAAATTTTGTCAGATCACTAATGACGGTGACAACGTATAGAAATATTTTCATTGAGAACAAACATTTTTAACAATATGTCAGATGAATTTTAAAAAAAAGGGTACCTGACAAAAATTTAAAAATTTCATTTTGTGATCATTCTCATATTGGTGACGCTAAAAATTCCTGATAACGTATGCTGGCCTGTGCCTCTCGAGCACTCGGATGTCGCTTTTACAGCGGTTAAACGTTCTGTTTACTGCTCATTTATGCCTCCTTCTGTAAGAGCTTTTAAATATTTTTTTTAGATCTAACGTGCAATGCTATTTTGTAATGTTGTCAATCCTTCAACTACAGAAAACTTGTACTTCGCATACATATTTCTCACTCAAATTTTAAAATTATTTACTTTTCATTATCAAGCAAAAAGTTTACTACAAAAGTTATTTTTTAGAAGAATATTTAAAATTCTTCCAATCGTTTGCAACATCCGATCGTCAACACTGACGACCAATTCTAATTTATGGCTGGGATTCCTCGCCATCACTGACATTCCACGTGGGACGATAAATTGTTTCTTTCAGATTTTTTTTTATTTTGAAATTTATAAAAATAGATACTTATTTATAACATTTATAACTTAATTAAAAATAAAAAACAATAATGTACTATATCATCACTGAACAACTGGACACAATAGCAGCCACTGAAATATAACGCAACGCATAAAAGTTTAAACGTTAATCTTAATTTTAATAAAACTTCAAATCAAAAAATTCGCATCTTTATCATAATTTCATTAAATAACGCGCGTAATATAGTTAAATAAATAATATTATTGAATAAAGAAAATAAATTAATTTAATAGTTGGTAACAAGGAAGAAACAGCAGAAACAACACATTAGAACCAATGGTCCATATTTGTTTCCCTGTTGATATAGGCGTTCACAGAGACGTACATGCAGATGGGCGGGCAAACGATAAATTTAATCGCGCGGATCATCAATATAAAATTATAGACGCATTAATTATTCCGAGAAAACTTTGCTGGAAAGTACAGATGGCGATGGATAAACATATGAAATGAGATAAGATGTTAATAAATTGATTGGCTTTGTTACATGCTCCATATATATTTGAATTATTGATCGCAACGATATTAAAATAAAAACTATTTTTATTTACTCCATTCGTTTCGGTCAGAAAGTTACAATCAGTTACAAACATTTCAAGAGATGATGATTTATCCGTCACATCTATTTAAGGTAATTTCTGTGCGCATATTTTGTTGAGTCTGGACGTATGTGCTGCACGCCAAGAAACAAAAATAAAGTAATGTAGAAAGTAAAATGAATAACCAGCCGTCAACTTAAGCACCGTTGGAGCTAAGTATTAAGAGTTATACAAAGTGATAGTAGTCGTGATAGTAGTAGTACTGGTAGTAGCAGTAGTAGTAGTGGTATTGGTAGTAGCAGTAATATTAATATTAGCAGCAGTAGTAGCAGCAGCAGTAGTAGTAGTTGTTATGATAGTAGTAGTAATAGTAGTAGAAGTAGTAGTAGTAGTAGTAAGAGTAGTGCCAAAAACAAAAATGACTGAACGACATGTTTGTCACAGCTACAACCGAAAGATAAAAGTTACTTGTTAATAAAATTAAGAGAAAAACTTCTTTGCAAATTGAAAAATCGTCCTCATCTAAAAATGAGTAAAATAAAAATACCAACTTTAATGACAAATTTCAAATAATGCGCTTCATGTACGAAAAATAAAATTTCTAAATTTTGTTTTTGTAGAGTCAGATTTAAACGGCTTGTTAGCTCCCGTACATGAAGTTATAATGTGCTATGAATTCATTCAAGAATCTCTTTAACGTCTCTGATGTTGATATCACATGTGTGTCTTCTAAACTTTGTATGTCAAATTCTATTATACGTTCTACTCTTATGTATAATTAATTTTAAACTTATATTTTATTTTTTCAGAAACATTTACATGTATTTTGTGGCATTTAGTAATTTTTTTCACTGGTTTAGTAGGAATGTAATTTTTTTTCACGACAAAAATATTTTTCCCAAACAGACAGTCTCATATATATCATGAATAATTCGTTTTTATAGTTTTTAGATCTTTTTTATTCAAACAAAACTCGTCTGGTAATGAATGCTACAAAGTATAAAAACGAAAAAGGTATTAATTATCATTTTGTGCATCGTTAACTGTTATTATTTTTGACAGTTGCAATTGAAGACGGCATTAAAACAATTGCAGTCCCTGAATTGTAATGAATCACCTCTCGCATTTCTCATCCTTTGACGTAAAAGTCATAAGAACGCAACAACATTAATAACAATATAAACAAACACTCAGGTACAACAAATAACAACAAACACCACAACACCATATCAACAAAATAACAAACTAAAATGTTGAAAAAATAAAATTAAACGAATCGACACTTAAAAAAAATAGTAAAGAATAAAATTTTATTAATTTTGAAATTGAGACAAAACAAATTGATACGTTGCATTAAAGCGGAAGGAAGAAACGACTGTACTACTATTTGTTTCGCGGTAATTATTTCGCAGAAAGCAGGTGACCACTGTACATTTTTTCTCAAAAAAAAATTTGATAATGTTATGCGTTGGTGTAGATACTGCTTAACTAACAATTATCTACTGCAAATTTTATAGCAGCGAAAAATATTTTGTCAAAATTTTAAACTCTTAGTTTTTTCAAATAGTAGAGACTAAACAAAATTTTATATCAATAAAAATATATGAAAGTATATTTTCTTAGTGCATTTGTAAGGTAATGCGCGTTGTGGGTTCTTGTTATTATTTACTTGTTGGCATGTTGTTTTGTTATTTAGATTCTGTTTGCATCAGCATAATGTTGACAAAAATAAGCCCTCACAATAAATTTCCGGAGGTGTAAAATGTAAGATGTGCAGCTGGCCATGGTCAGTTACATTACTTTTGAAACGATCTAACGGTTTTATATTTAAATATTTATAAGATCAATTGCACACATTTTTTAAGTTTTTTTTTTGCAAAAAGTAATAAAGTACCAAAAGGAAATCGCAAAAGCACAAGTTATGAAACGCATGCAACGCATCCAGAGATTTTCTGTCATTTCAAATTTGATCACTCCTATTTGTGATAAATTTTCTATAGAAAAAAATTAATAAACTGTAAAAGTTTTTGGCGTACAACTAACATAAAATGAAATAAATTTAATTTTGGATTATAGTAGAGTACCAAGTAAGAAAGGGGAGAGCGCTTGCGACCTTGACATTGACGAATGATGTGATAGCCTCATTTAATTCAATATAATCTTCTCGCTACGACCGGACAACTAACATCTTCGTTACTTGCTCGTCTGTTCAGTTGGGGCCGTTTGAAAACGTCGAACTTATTTTATATGTTATTAGGAAAAACTGCTTAAGAATTTTAGCCATAAACTACGCAAAATTGTTCCCTTATCAACGCGTTTTTTTTGATAAATTATTTTTTCAATTCAATTAATTCTTCTATTTTCTAAGGTTACTTTAAAAATTGTAATTTCTTGCAATTTTTACCTCTTATATAATATTTATTTGTTTATTTGTATTCAAAAACCTACCAATTTTAATGAAAAACTCTTCCTTGTTGTTTATGCATTTTCGATAGCTGAGTTTGTCATGTAGCGAGAAGATGTGTCCTTCACATTTGATTACAATCTATTTACTTCATATTTTTGCTTATTTATCTTTCATTAAATAACGATAAAAACACATCCAAGTAACCCGGGGTGAACAAAAGTCACCAATCAATTTTTTTATCATATATTTTTGTATGTATGTTCACAAAACTGAAATTGGTGATAAACAAACAATTTTATCTAAGTTATGGTATGTATTTATATAAGAACATTTCTTTTATTCATTTATGCCAAATCTGCTTTTGCTTTTTCTGGTCCTTTTTTCTCTGAAACTCTCTACATACTTCTCTGACTACTTCTCCATCACTTGCGAAGTTCAGAGCGGATCTCAAGACCCATCTATTTTTAAAATTCATTGAGGAGCGCTGTTGAACATCGCGGAAATAGCGCTTTAGAAGCTAATTGATTGATTGATTGACTGATTGATTGAGGACAAATTTTAAAACTTTTCAGAAGAAACGGTTTCTATTATGCTCACGTAAATGCAAATTGATTATTTGCATTTCAACAAACGGATTTCTGTTAAAATGAAAAAAGTTAGAAACGAAATAGAAGAACGTCAGATCAAAAAGACATCTCTTTTCATTCTAACAAAAACATATTAAGTAACGCAGAAAATATAACTTCTATATGATTCAAGTAATGTGCAAGTGAAAAAGTTAAGTGTTCAACACGTTGGATGCTGATGCAAGATAACTTTTAATTAAAATAATTATTTCAAATTTGGATTGCCAACCCATCTTGTTACCTGGTTGTTGTACCTTTATGCCAAACGACGAAAATGTTTAGTTGGTAAGCAGGCCAGAGCACAGTATGATATCACAGCCTGTCAGCACTGGACAGGTTGTTTTTAAACCAGGTCATCTCGCAATCACAATGATTTGGGCATGCATTTCTAACATAATTAAATTTAAAAAATGACAACTGACTGACTAGCTGTGAAAAATCGTGCATGTTTAATTTCAGATATTGTCACGCTCCGATATATTCAAACGACATATAACCAATTTAACCAATAACCAAATAACTTCCTTACTTATTCAAAGTCTTCTTTTTATACTACCTTCTCTTTTTTCTCCCAGTGATTTTTGGTATTGTGCAATGAACCATCGTAATGGCGCGCATGCTGTGTAGCAGGGCAGCGGTAGCGCCGGCGAGCACGGATAAATTTTGAGGTGATTACTTGCTACGTGGACAAATGACATGGCCTCAATTCTTCGTCTGTCCATCTTTAGATGCAAGCAAGAAACTAATGATGCAACCATTTTTCGGTCGGAAGTCACGTGGTATAATGATTATACATGATCTTTTTCTGGCTGTGCTCCCTCTTTTTTTAATAATTTTGTTTTTAGCACAGTTTTTAGCAGATACTGTTACAGTTTTTATTAGTTTTGGTTAAAGTTTTGAATAATTTATGAAATCTTTTTAAAAATCTTTTGTTTAAATGACGGACAATTAGTTTAATTATAAAAATTATTCTATCTGGTTGAAAAATCCAAAATTTTTATCAAAACAGTTGAAGTAATGAATAAATTAAGATAAACTTTTATACGTCAATTAACTAGATTAGATTGCATTACAAATTATTAAATTGCATCAAAACTGTTGCATCCCTTTGCAATACAAATCACAACACCAGATAGCATAACATTACATTGCATTACAGTTTATTCCACGAACTCTCACTTTACATCTTATTCCATCACAAAAAATTATCTCAACATATTTTTTAACAATCTCACATCAACTCACACCATAGCGCATGTTATCAAACAAAATTTGAACCAGGTGACGTTGAATCTCGTAACATCAAACCACGTTGCAACATGTAACATAGTATTACAATACATTACATCAAATGACATCAGATCAGATCACAACCTAGCAACACACATATCATATCATCGCATAGCAGTCTACTATAACACATCTCACTCACATTTTGTCAGAGGCACATAAAGTGGCAGCAGTACCACGAGGAGAAGTACGTAGCATTTGAAAGGGCCATAAATATTTCAAAAGAAATATCAGAAAGTTTTTCTAATGAAGCCTATTTCTAAATTAACTTGTAAACCATGCCTTCCGCGGAGTCAAACGCATAAAACTTATTTGCGTCGACATACACCACGCTCACATACACATGTGTGCGAGCACACACACTCACAGACACACATTTATACCGACCTACAAACGCATGTACATGCTTATTCAGGCAGGAACGTTCACGCAAACAGAAACACTAACAATTACATGAAAATTTTTGACAAAAATCAAGTACGAACGCCATTTTTATAAGTATTTCATGTTGATGTTTAAAAAAAAATGGACATTCATAAAAAATGTTTGTATGTTACAAACTCGTATAAAAATGTTTCAAGCTGAGGTGCAACTGACTGCACAGGAGTGTGGTTTGTCAAGTCAGAATGAAGTTTCATGATTTCAATTCTAATTAGTTCTGTAAAAAAAGTATGGGATGAAAAAAGTTTTGGTAAATAAAAATTTTTAAATTATATAATGAACGCAATGTTATCATTTTATGTGGGGAAAATAATATTAGATATTGTTAATTCAATAAAACTATACAACAACAACGTAAACATTATATGTATCAGAAACGAAAGATTTTGAAAAATTTCAATTGTAATGCTCTAGCCAAATGAATAAAAAATTTTCTTTAATACTTTTAAATTTTCGAGAAGTGACAACAATGAAGACGAAATAATGTCATAATAAAACATAATAACCACGATTGCCGTATAATCTGATTTGAAGATAATTAGATAATTTATTGAGAGAATAAGAAGGTTTTATATAAGATAACAAAAAACAAAATGTCCAATTGATCAAACCAAATAAATGAAATAAGTAATTTTAACATTTGAAGGTGGGCAGATGACGATGAGGATAATAAAAATTCAAAAATGGTAAAGATGAAGGAGATGAAAAGGATGATGATGATGATTATACAAAATGAAGTGCTGATGATAATAATTCACGATAAGATAACAGCGGTAGATCTAAATTTTCAATTGTCAGAAAGTAATTGGTTTTTATTTGTGCATTCCTCATTATGTCCCAAGCAAATCATTTCTATTTATATTACTTTCAAACTTTTTCGTTTTTCACAAAATTCGCAGAAAAAAAATTTTATGAGAAAAAGAATTTTTTTTTCAACAGCCAGAACATAATTTGCAATCTTTTTTATGTTTGCTCAGCGGTTAATGCTGTTTATTCATCAGATTTTTTTTCAACTTCTTCGAAAATTTATGCCTTTTTCCAAAACCGGCTCGGAAATGCTAAAACGGTCGTAAGAGAAGATAGTTTATTTAGCTATTCACTTGTGAATATGCCCCTCTGTGCTGAAACTTTTAACGAAAAGTGCTTTCAAAATATTTTCAAAAACGTGGAAACAAAATAGAAAAAAAAAGTTGACTGTGCATGAGTTTTTGCCTAGAAACTTTTTATTTGTAATTAATTTTTGTGATATTAGGCTGTTTTCGAAACTTTTTGTTTTGTTGATGTGAATTAAATTAAAATGAAAAGTTTTTTATTCAGTGTCGTTTGGACTTTAATTTAATTAAAAACGAACAATTTATGAAATAAACATATAAATAAATTTTTACGACTTAGATTTTTTTCATGGAGATCATAGTTTAATTTGGTCAACTGGGAAGGCTTTAATCAATTTTAAAAAGCAAATTACGTAAAAAAACGCCATAAACAAAAACAAAATGAAATTCAGTTGAAAAACGTTACGAATATCGCAACTATGTGCAATGCCGAACCAAACAATGAGACAAAATATTTTCCATCCGCCCACACCAACGTATCATCAGCGACATCTCGCACAAACATGGATCGCCAATGATGACACCACACAAAAGGTGCCCCGTTGGATGGTTGGTTGGTAGGCATGGAGGGTGGTGTCATGTAGCCGACCCAACATGGCCAAGTTCAAATATTGTAGCTTTCAAAAGTTGATGGTGTTGTTTGTTTTATCAGATGTGTATTTTGATCATGTTTGTATGTGTATGTGTTTGTGTGTGCGTGCGTATTCAGTTACTGTATATTTTTGCGTATCCAAAGTACATAAAAATCTGTATGCATGAGTGTTTCAACAAGTGCATATTTTAAAGAAGACTAGGTTGGTGTGTTTTTTCAAATATTTGAAGAAGCAAGTGTATTAATGAACTTACGTGCATGTGTATCTGTTAATGTTTGTGTGTGCGTGTGTGTCGGCCTGCGCAATTATTAATATTTGTGTAGTGAATTAACTAAACGATTTCTGTGAAATTTTAATAAAATGCACTTTATGGCGTTCAACACAACGAGTAATGTGTGTTTGAGCGTGTTTGTGTGTGTGTGTTTGTGTGTATATATGTGTGTTATTGTTTGTATGTTTATACATATATCTGTATTAGCGGTGGGCTTTCAATTTTTGAAACGAGAAGTTAGAATGCAGCCTTTCCCTATGTAAGGATTTTAATTAAAAGAAATGTGGAAGGGATCCAGATGAAATTGTATGCTTGATTCAACATATCCTCGTCATTTATCAACGCTTTGTGCCATTGGACAACAACTGCTAACTTATTTTGACCTGCAAAATATTAAATTCATCTGTTTATGCGAATGTCGCTCTTCTCATTAAAGCAGCACACGCAGCGCTTTGCTTGCGTTATTCTTAATGTGCGTCGAAACGTAAGTTTTCATTTTAATATTTTCACAAAATCTTGAATGGAAACACATTTCAATTTAAAAAATTTTTAATTAGAAGCCCAAATAAATATTTTAGTATATTCAGAAACACGTTCGGAGGCCAAGGAAATTGCAAAAAAAAATGCGCGTTTGTAATAACGCAGTGCGGCTCAAACTAACAAACAAGAAAATTATTATCAACAACAACAACAACAAACTCTCACCACTGCTACTTATCACCATCGCCACCAGCAGCAACGACAACTGCAGAAACAAAAGCAGCAACATGATCAGGACAGCGATGTATGTAACGCAGCAAGGTTCTCCAACATTAATCTAAGCAGCACATTAACGAAGGAGGCAGGAAGAAGCTTGCGCCAACCAAATGGTAATACTTGCCACAAACGCGCGCATTATGCCGCAGGACTCATAAACCAGAACACACGTGCAAGATCACATGCAAACACTGTGCCAAGGTCAATGTCATTTACTTGACATAACGCGTCAGTTTTCCTTTAATAAGACATTCGCGTGTCTGGGCAGCTGGAGCTGTTGATGGAACAAATGTGTAGTTGGTTGTGGTGGTGTTGTTGTTTCTGTGCTAGTGCTTTGCGCCAGCAATGTAGTTGGTTGGTTGTGCTTTTGTTTTTGTCGTAGTGCTATGTGGCTTTTGTGTGGCTGTGTTGTAATTTCAGTATTTGATTATCGGAGTGAGAAAGCTTATTGTGGGGCAACTTAGTGTGGGCGTATACTTTTGTTATGGTGGTGTCGCTGTATTATGAGGCTCAGCAGTTACGAAGCATACTTGCATGCTTATAACCTATGTTATCCATCGCTACACGCATATCTTATTCACATTACTTTATTTACAACCATCAAAACGCAGCAAAAGTGTAATGAATGATTTAATAAAACATGGCATTCGCAATAAATTGTGACGGGCGGAGTTTAAATTATCAGAGCCACGTTGCAGGTCGCATCTTATTCACGAAAAACTGAACGATAACATACGGAATGTTGAATATAAATGAATGAACCTTGTTTAGATCATGCATAGATCATGAATGTTTATGTGCTGGTCCGCTTATGTCCAGGCCTCTCTGCTCTTTAATGTAGATTCTCTGGGCTTTTATTGCTATCAATAAATTGTAATAAATCTATCATATGTACTAACGTGTATCGTGATAAATGTGTGTGTGTGTATATATATATATATATATATAACAACAAATATGTATATATATATATATATATATATATATAACAACAAATGACTGATGGTATTGAAAATAAATGTTATATGATGAGTTAAAGAGCTTTAATGGACATATGAATGGCTGTGCTCGATGAGTTTTTTTTTGACTCTTCCTGGCCATCCTGAGTATTGTTCTTTTTATTTCTTTGAGGGGTTCTAATGTGGTGGATCGAGAAGTTTGCGGTGGTGAGGGTTTCACACTTGTGAAGACGGTGACCTTTCTTGCTGATTCCCGTATTTTCCGTTCATTCCAGTTTTTGTAGGAGAGACTGATTTTCGAAATTCCTTATTTCGTTTACTTTATTTCTACAGTTCTCACAGAATTTTCAATATTTTCCTCTTTCATGGTCTGCTGGTAGAAGGAGGGGGCATCTCCCTACGCATCCCCTTGCTGCATTGGCCACTCTGTGTTGTTACTGGTGGCATTGTTGTTTGTTGAGGACGTTGATTCTCAATCATATTGAAAATATTTAAAATATTCCAAAATTTGTGAAAAAACTTGCAAAAAATTAGGAGAATGCAAATTGTAATTACAATAAAACTATTCATCAATACATATTTTTGATTGTTATCAAAGCTCAAAATTGACACACACAAACATATCCTGTCTTGAACTTATCACTGCAGATGTGAATAAAGTCCAAGGCAGGCAGATGTACAGCGTGTTGTTTCTATGGTTTGTTAGGCAAATTAAATAGCAACATTCATTGACACGCATTGATTCTTCGTGTACGCAAGACTTACTTGTTTGTGGGGCTCTGTACAACTCCTGTACACGCAAGTTGTACGTGTGGGGATTTTTTTGTAGTTTGTACGCATGTCTGTGTGGAGATTGTTTATGTTGTGGAGATGTTGTACACGCTAGGGAGGTTTATGTAAGAGATGATGTGTTTGTTGTTAGTTTGTAAGCATGTGGAAACGTGCTGTCTGGCGCTCATTGCGTTCGTCGGTGTGTTCTCTCCTTTGCTGTTTTTCGCGCTTATTTAAAATGCAAAAATACAACTTTGGTGGTTTTTTTAAAATTTTTGGTTTTATATTTTGTAAAATTTAAATAAAATTTTTTTCTTCATGACTTCGTTGTTGACGTACGTACGAAAATGTTTTCTACCATACATGTTTTTAAAACCAGGTTGTTTGTTTGGCTGTGTATGTTGCTTGTGATCTTCTAATTTGAAATGAAAACACGGCAAGACCGTAGAGGCTTGATATTTGTTGTTGGTATGCAAGCAAACAGCGTGTGGAAACAAGCTGCAAACATATTCACACGTACACTCAACACCGTGTACAAATATGAAAGTTATGTCGGTTGGCAGATGGAAATATTTGTTGTTTGTGCGACATCTCAATATGTAACCTGACATGAATTTTTTATCTATCTATTTGTTGGCAATTTTTGTTCGTGTTGGTTTTTTTCCAAAGAATGCTTGTTGAATGTGTGTGTGTGTGTGTGTGAGAAAGAGAGAATTGTGTAGTGTGGTTTGAATTAACAAAAGTCAACTAATCTCAGTACATGTTAGTTTACATAACATGTCTACAAGTATAAAACCCGTAAAGAGCAAATTGATAGAACGAAGTGCAGAAAGCAAGACGAGCGTAAACTGAGCAATAAAACTTATAGAAGCACATAAATAGGGTCTTCCGTATTTATGCATCCAACCAAGTGTAGAAAAGTCCTGAAAAGCGATTCACTCGACGACCCACAATACATTCAGTTTTTCTCTTGTAAAGATAAAAGTAAGGAAATCCATAGCAGTCACATAAACATTAACACGTGTGTGTGTGTGTGTGTATGTGTGCGTGCGTGTGTGTCTTGTAAACGAGCTTTATAGATGATTTGTGTATAGTGTGGAATCAGGCAGAGTGCTAAAATTATTTTCACATTGTGGATGGGTTGATGATGTATGCTGTGTTCAGGGAGCCCGTTTCAGTTTGGGGTGCAATATGTTTCAGCAAATTTTTCCATAATTTAGTGTACATGTTGGTATATACGGCCAGGTTTTTTAAATTAAACCGCCTTTGCCTGTAGAACCATGCTATTTCAGTATTTATAAGAAGTTAGATGGTTGATACTGACATATGTTTACAAAGTTTACAAAGTTATTATTGCATAATCATTTTACAGATTAATTTGAAATGTATGAAAATAAATATTTTTAATTTTTGTTATTTCGTTAACTGAAAACGTACAGCTAGCTTATTTAAGCACATGCACAATGGTAAACTTTCACAAGAACAAACACATAAGCACACATGTATACACAAAACTTAAATTACATATAGATATAGACACAAAAACATAACAAGTTCTCACTTACACATAGATGTTTACATACAGACAAGCATAAATGCAGATGTACAAACAGGTCGCAAACATGCAATCAACTTCCACGCAAACTCATACAAACATGTAGACATCATAAATGATACCATTGCAAATATGTTTGAACATTCCCTTGCAAATATGTTTGAACATTCCCTTGCAAACATGTTTGAACATTCCCTTGCAAACATGTTCAAACATTCTCTTGCAAACATGTTCGAACATTTCCTTGCAAACATATATGAACATTCTCAATCAACACAGTTTTTGTACAAGCATAAACAAATATATACATACACATATACATAAAAACACTTGCACACATGCACACGTTGAGCACATGGCGGTATAAAAGTCAGAATATTTGGAGGACATCTGCTTTATGATACGTGCGAATGAATGCAACATTACCTCCTCAATGTTTGTATAGTGGAATGAAATGAATGAATGAATTATTTTTTATTGTTTGCCTGCTTGTTTGTTTGTTCAGACGTTTGTCTCTTTGTGTTTGTTTGGCTGTTCATCTGTTTGCCTGTTCATATGTTGGCTTGTATTGATATTTAATCTTGCATTTGTCGGATAACTTTGCATGTGACCTGAATTTCTGCATTGTTTGAAGAACTTTCTCATACTTTATTAAAGTGGGTCATTATTGTTTTATTCATTGCTCATTCATCATTTAATATCACATTTTTCATTGCGTGATTAATTAATTTGAACTAAAATATACTTTTGAAATTTTTTTATTGCCTGTTTAAATTTTTTTATATTTTATCTGTTGATAATTAACCATTTCATGTCGTAAATCGCATAATTAAATTTTTTTTATAAAAACAAGTTTAAACGAAGTGCCCATAAATTTTATTAACGAATTTATCATGGCAAAGTGTAGTTTTTTATGCAGCATTATACTTTAATGATTACGCAGATATAATGATGTTTCATTATATTATCATATACTCATAAGTAGCATGATAAAAACATGTTATATTAACTCCTATATCACATCACATAACATCACATCACAGCTTATCATGTTTCATGTGAATATAAGAACATAATTTTTTAAAAATACAACAATCGAATCACCCTACATTTTTAAAAAAAATTTTGTGAACAAGAATGTGATCACAGTAAATAATAAATAATATATTCATTATACATACCCTATACATAGCGTCGGGAGTACTAAACTAAATAGAATAAAAACTAAATGAAATAAACTTGAAACAATTTGCAATGAAATTAAGCATAATAGCTTGTTACATCACATTAAATCACATTAAACCACATTACATCAAATTACATCACATTCATTTCTTTACGATCGGGGGTAGATGTGCATATATTTTTGGCCGCTTTTGAAACTTGTAAATATTTGAAGTTTGGGGTGATATTAAGTCGGGGTGAAATTTTCACAGATTTGTGTGGCGCAGAGAACAAAAAAACCCTCAAAAGTGTCATAAATTATTATTTTTCATTTCATAAAAGTTTGTTAACTCTACCATATTGAAAAAATGTTCTCAAAAATGGTAAACGTTTAGTGCTACTCCTTGGAGAACGCCCTTCTGCCTTTCATTAAATGATGTTATTTAATGCCATTTTTTCCATGGCAATCTGCTAAGGCACATTGTTGTTAATAAAACACACACAAACACACACACAAACACACTACACACACACCACACACACACACGCAGTGTATGCATATTCACGTGAATCAACTCATAACGCACGTTTGCATGTGATAGAAGCTGGGATCTCTTAACATTCGAACCACAACACTGTATCAACGGTGCCAAGCACTTTAACCACTGACCCATCGCGCCGACCAAAATACAAGTGACATTGTCAAAAACAAAATGATGACGCGAGAAAAGGATGAACCGAAAAAATTTCAGGTACTAAATTATTATTCGCGCTGCACCAAGCTACAATCCCTTGATGGATTGTTATTTGCCTGATACCAATAAACGAGGCATAAGTCTTAATAAAGCATGCAAATACACAGTAAAACAAATATAATACGGATTCACCACTAATACTATTACGATGACGACCGCACGTATGCTTCACTATCATCAACATTATTATTACTATTTTTATTTTAACATATTGTGTTTTAATTATTTTTATCAATATCATTGAACTGATTTAATATGAATTATAACTTTACTAGTATCATATTGTCATACTATTATTATCCTTATTAATATGACAAAACAAACCCTTTTGAAACTAAAATTTACATTTCTTCAACAAAAACTGTTCTAATACGAAATGTTTATATTCTTTTAATGAAAAATTTATGCATTGTTTTTCCATATAATTGTTCGTGTAGACGCGAGCGCTGGTGATATTAGCGCGAGAAATTGCCTACACACCCTCAGTTCAATTCACATCATGAACAAGGCAGTGGTAAGGTTTAGTATATAGATATTTACAAAAAATAATATAGAAACGTTTAACAACTTTTTGTTACAGAATATTGCATGGAAAAAACATTTTTTTATTTTTCTTCTTTCCAATTTTTAATTATTAACTTTATTTTGAGCGTATTATTTTTTTAATAGATAAGATGCCAATAAAATGTTTAATACCGGCTGGTCATTAGATCATCGAGCAGAAGTCCTAGTCCTCTTCAAAAGGAGATAGAGAATCGTTAGGGTAGGCGTGCAGCAGCAATAATATCGAAAATGGCTGGTAATTTTGAAATATATTGAACAACATGCTCACAGTTCGCCACATTTTATGAGGCGTTTTATACCTCCAACCAACTTTAAACGGTCTTTACATCGAGTAGATGACTTGTTTATAAATATTTGAACATAAATATAATTGCGTTTTCCAAAAATTTAACAATGTGTTATTCAGTGGAATATCATCATCAAGTTATCCATTATTGGTTCATGTATTTAAGCATAAAAACAATGAACGCCTAGAGGTCATGTTTCCACATCTCTTAGCGGTTTTACTTATTTATTCAAAGCATCGCCCAATACTCGCCACATAACTCATTTTATCGGGCCAGTAGCCTTGGCATATTTATGTCCTTTTGTTATCGGCACCTTCCTTCACGTTATTACACGGCCTCAAATTTCTGTCGACGAGACGCAACACACATGCGCACAACAAACAGACGTAGCTCACTCACATCACGCCACAGTCAGTCAGATCACGTCCACAATTCCAAACAGTGTTCTGTCACTGTGTGCATATTATTCTTCATCAGCTTGTTTCATTTGTGTGCGTGTATCCTATTAACGTTCTTGAACGAGAGAACGGATTCACGTTGTGAGGTTTCACTCGACGTTTCAGTGAATTCTGATTAGAACTTTAATTTGTAGGTCTTCATTCATTGTTAGTGAATAAACAAAGGAATCAGTAAATGGATAAACAAATAAATAGATGAATGAACAAAAAATTAGCAAATAAATGAATGTTAGATCATTATGTTTGCGCTTTCAATCCGTCAATGCCAATGTGTGTCAATGTAGATGCAAATGGATGGATTCTGTTAAACTATTCCTTTCAAAAAATCATATAAAGACAAAACTGATTTATTTTTACAGCTGGCAATTTTTGAATTTAATAAAAATTTAAAATTTCATCGGAAATAATTTATTCTTTACACAAATTAAAACGGCTCTTGTAACATCCTCTCGTAACTTATTCATTCAAAACTTCTTTTAGAATCTACTTCTGCCATTGCGAGTATTACAAACACAACTGGTTTGATGGAGTTCGTGGACACCAGCGCTCACGAGAAAGATAGTGGCATCGGAAGAACTGATGAAAGTACCAAAAATGAGGATAGTTCTGATGAGATGGTCAGTTGATGTGATGATGACATCAATTGTTGTTACGTGATGACGTGTTGATGTGTTGATTGATGTGATGACGAGGTAATGTAAAAATTATCGAAATCTTAAAAAATGTATCGCCATTTTCATTTTATCATCATCTTGATTTTATTTTCATCATCTGGATTTCATAATCATTTTCATAATCATTTTCATCATCCCCTTCATTTCATTATTGTTTTCATCATCATCCTCATCATCATCATCATTTCGTCATTACCACCATCATCTTATTTTCTTCATTTTCATCTTCCTCATCTTTCCCTACCCTAGCGGTCCATCGATGAGTTACCTTCAATAAAAAAAAAATTGATGCAGTACGTTTCGCACCTGGAGACACATGAACAAATGCTTGTCATCTGCCCTGGCCTCATGCTCATTTCAGCGCATCCACAAACAATTCATACAGCATAAAACACACAATCATATATTATAACATACAACAAACATTGACCATTGACTTGTACATTGCACACATTTGCGTGCAAAGTTCAAGTCAAAACAATTACATGTTTATATTATGATTGTACATAAATTAGGATAAATAACATATGTAAAACATTTTATGAAACAAAGCTTTACCTAATAGAAACTTAGAAACTTAATAAAAATATAAATAAACGAGTCACGTTTCGGAAGAATTGTCAGTTTATAACAAACAAAAAATTCATTTTATATTTCTCTTTCTTCACGAATCATTCTGGATCTAAAAATTAAATGATGCCATTGTATACTAATAGCTAAATTTTAGAATAAAATTGGTGATTTTGACTTACGGCTACCGTTGCAATTGAGCCATGTAGTTAATTTGCATGTTTATCGATGTAACCGTGCTATTTGATAATCTATCGCTACAGTAATAATACAGTATATTGAAAAGAATTGAAATGTTTTTTTTTACCTCCATAGCAGCTATTTCTATCTTTTTATTACTAAAAATGTTGTTTGAAATAAACGCATATGAATTTTTGTCATATGAGGCTATAACGACACGTCAGAACGTGGAATTTTCATTGTTGTGTATGTGTGTGTTTGATATAGTGATTGAAATGATGTGTGTGTGCGTGATATTATAATCATATTAATGTTTGTGTATGTGTGTGTGTGTGAAATGGTGATTAAAATGATGTGTGTGTGAATTGATGACCACATTGATGTGTGTGTGATATGGGTGTGTGTGATATTAAAATGTTCTATGTATAACATAATGATTGAAATAATGAGTTATGGTGATCATGATAATCTACAACAATGGTTATAAAGATGTACGCATGGTTGTTTGAACGTCTAATGTGTCTGTATGCACAGTAGCAGTACGTGTCTATTCGCGAAACCCATGTAATGGCATGATAGAAGAACAAAGTATTGGTTCTCTGCAATCGGAAACTAACTGAATCAGCTAATTTTGTCCAAATCCAAATTAAACGGTCCCATGAAAATTTTCGTAGTTTTATTTTTTTATTTTTAAACTTAAAAATAAATTTAAATAAACAGCTTTGGTTCAACATTACGTTTAGTCGTTTTCCTTAATATCTCTAAACCAAATATAACCATAGTTATTAATAAAAATACCAGCAATGAACATACAGGGAAGTATTTTTAAACAAATACAGAAAAAGCACATCATTGTAGACGAACAAACAAAATAAAGCACTGAACATAATCAAACTCGATCATAGATAAGGCATTTAATTATTCAGTCCAATACACGGTCACATTTAATGGATGGCTCTTTATGATATCTCATCTTTATAATTGCTTCCGTACCGACTAGCTAGATGGAAGGTTATATCGTTGAAACATTAGCATTATTTTGCCCACATGTTTTTGAGACTTGTAATTTTTTTTTAATTATTTTCAAAATTTTTTGCAGCCTACATTAATTGTTCTACATCTTCCTAACGAAGAAATTAATTAATGTTGAATCTATCACAAAATATTCTTCCAAATTATCAAATGATTCTCCAAGAACAAAAACGTCATGTCAATCATTGATTGTTTAATAAATTTTAATGGCTGTCAAATCTGTCTAGAAGATAAAAGTGCTTTATTTTTTGCGATTGTTTTACATGAGCTAACCGCTGACTGACCTAATTTGAATGCACGTCTGTCTGATCATCATGCTAGGATGTGTTGTATATACTTCTCTGTGCTGTCTTTTTCCGGTTTATAAGAATTTTTTTGTTGAATTTGTTGTTGCAGTTTTCAACATGTAGTTGTTCATAAAACTTTAAATGATTGTTTCGTTTTTATTTTAACAAATTGAATTTTGTAACTTATTATTTGCTGAAACTATTTATTAAGAAACTGAAAATAATACACGAATGTATAAACTAATTTAGCTTTTAAAAGTTTTAACAACAATTTTTAATTGCTTCTCATTTTTTTCTTTATTTTCTACAGACACGCGTGTATTCACTTCTTTTAACGTAATCTTAAAATAACCTTCAACTTCACGAAAAACAAATAATTTTGCAGGAAAATATTGAGAATCACTTCAGCGATTCGGCTCCTGTTAGGCACACAAAGCCCATTCATCTCAACAATCATTACCACCATCATCCTCAACATCAACATTTTCCAGATTCCCAATCGCAAACGACGGTATATCTGACTCAAATTCCAATTAATCTGCACCATCAACAACTCCAACAACAACAAACACTTTTGCAACAACATCGACAACTACAACAACATCGACAACTACAACAACATCAACAACTGCAACAAACGCGTGATTTTATATTGTGTCCTGTTGAAAATAGTGGCTACTATCGTTTCTATCAGGAACCAAATATATCGCCGAAGAAGATAAACTTCAGCAAGCTCGAGAACGTTCACCAGCTCAACAACTACAACGCAAGCCAGCGCGACAAACATCACCCAGCCCACAACAATCACAACCTACACAACGGCACTAACAATAGCGTTTGCATTTTAAACAACACCAACAGCAAGCAGAACAGTGGAGCTAAAAAAGATTTGAAGGAAGCATACATCATGCATGACAGTTGCAACACTAATAAACCGTGGATATCTGGAGTAATTGCCAATCAGAAAACTTGGTTTAGTGATGTCGAAAGTTATATTTACGACCAGCAACAACAACAACAGCAGCAACAACAAAAATATCACCTACCACGCTATCTTGCTAATAAACAAATTCAACAAATGTATCACTACTACAACCAATTTCAACCAACAGTTGGCAACAAACTGTTGAGAAAACGAGATGAACAGTTGGAAGAATTGGAAAGAATGAAATGCCAATGCCAGTGGAAGTTGCTCGAGTTACAAATGTTGAGAAACAAAAAATGTGTTGGCAACAATGTTGCTGTAGATGACAACTGCGTCTCATATCAGTTAAAAAATAATTTCAATGACATTATCAACAACAACAACTTACAGTCTAACAACAATAACTCCAGTAACATCAACATCAACGAGGCAACTTCAAAATACTTCTTCCTACAACAGCCCATAAAACCTTCATATCAAGGTATTAAACAACGATCTAAAAGCAGCGAGATTGATTATTATGCTAATGACCGATCTGCACTTTATATTTCGAATCAACATAATTGCAACAACTGCAACGGCAACTGCAACGGCAACTGCAACGGCAACTGCAATTGCAATAGCAACTGCAACACTAATAAAAATGTTATTGACGAGGATAAAAAAATCTATAATAACAACAAACAAAACAAAATTAACAACGTTATTATAAATAATGCAAAAACTAATATTAACAACAACAACAATAAAGTCATTGGCAATATAAATAGTAACAATAATGACAACAACAACAACAAAAACAACATCTGCAACAGCAATAAGAAAACGAGGAACGTCGACAGATCACACGCATCAGTTAACTTGAGTCCATTCCGATATGCATATCCTAAGATGGGAATAACCCAGTTGGAACAATGCATGAAACTCTTTCAAATAAACTCTCAGGTATTGAATGAAAACATCGCAAATAACATTTACACTAACAATTTTTACAACGCAAGACAGGTTCAGGATTTAAGTAAGGGTTTTTCAAATATCAACAACAATGGAGATATCACTACAGCTAGTATAAAAAACACATCTCATAACTCAATTTACGAAAACATAAAACATTTCAACTTAAATTTAAACGTCAACACTTTAACTGAGATTCAACATTATCCACAAACACAGCAACAAATTCAGCAGCAGCAGCGACAAAAACAACAGCCACGTACAAGCGACAACTTCATTAGTTCGCCCGCACGATACAAACTGCATAATGGCCGAATATTGAGGGTACCACTCGTTGCTAAGCAAGTCGCCAAGATTGATGACCCACAAAACTATAAAAACAAAAACACTCTATCAGACGACGCAATGAACAACAACACAAACAACATTATCACGAATAACAACATCAACAACAGCAACATAAACAACAATAAACTCCACAGCAATAGCTCGAACAACAGTAAAAATGTCATGCCCCAAAACACTAACAGCCTTAATATACACAACTTGATTAACAATAAAACTATCCAAAACAACACAAACAACAACAACAATTATAGCATAAACAACAACGTAAAGGATAAACATACCAAGAGAACAACATGCAGTAGACGGGATGATAACGTGAGTGAGTTTGTTAATGAGCGAGACATCACCGACGATCAGTGCATTGATCGTAATGAATGTGATCCGATGAAAACTGATGAGCAGACGGAAAACAAGCTAAAAAACAACAAAAACAACAACAGCAATACTAACGAAAATAAAAAAATTTGTAAGAAAAATAATAACGTGAACAAAATTTACAGCTCCATCTTTAATAATCGGATCTTTCGAACGGAGAAACGTGATGTGAAAGGGCCTGTTGGAAATATTTACAATGAGAAGAAAAACTCCAGTGCCGATCATGCCAAAAAAAATTCTCTTGCCTGCATTGCTACTAACCATGAAGATAGCACTAACAACAACACATTAAAAACTATCAACAAAAACTCCAATGACATTAAACATAATAGCAGCCAAAACCAGAGAATCAACATTTTAAATTCATTTTACGTCAACGGAGACGATATTCAACAGATCCTTAATTTTAATAATCCTAACAAAAATACTGACAAAACGTTTGAGAATAATCCAATTGTCAAAAAGAAACAATCTATAGACTGCAATAACAACAACATTAACAATTTCAATGACATCAACAACATCAGTCTCCATCACAACAACAACAACAACAACGACAACAACGACAACAACAACAACAACAACAACAGCCTAAAAAACATGAACATCAAATACATTAATACCAACGACATGAACAATAAAAAAAATACTAACAATGGCGGAAATCAATGCTTAGTGGATTCCTCAGAACCGAGTTATTTATTATCTAGGAGTCCCAAGTCTAAAAAAGAAAAATTGAATTTCAGCAAACAACAACAACAAAATCAACCACCACCACTACAACAACAAAAATTCCATCAATTGTTACAACAGCAACAACAACTAAATGAGAGAATGGAAAACGAATCAATAAATAACAATCAATATGCGGTTCCTTATAATGTCAACGACGACATTCAGAACAATAAAACTCCCAATGTAACCTCATTCCATTGCATTGCTGCCAGCCATCTTAATGTCTTTAACAATGCAAATAACACTGGAAAGGGAAATGTTAATGAAAATTTCTGTCACAACGACTCGATATACTGCAACACTTCAAACTCTTTTCCCCTTCCTAATGACGAGATGGCAGTCAATACATATCAGCATAATGAAGATTGCAACAATAACAACAACAGTAATAGTAAAAACAACATCAATAATAAAAACAATTACTTTCTTCGTAATATCATCAACAACAACATCGACAACATCAACAACAACAACAGTAGCAGCAGCAGCAGCGGCCACGCAAACGGCACCGCCAAAAACAATAACATTGATGAATGCTACAATTCCTTTTTTTACGACGCAGAATTCAACAAAAATAATTTTTACGACGCTGAAAATTGCAATAACGCGTTTCAATTATTTTACGAAAATATTCACGAAAATTTCCAGCGAGCAAAAAATCACGGTGACAGAATGTTTCAGCGGAGGTTCTCAATGTCAAATGCCGACATCAAGAACAACAATGTTTCCTTTTTTGGTGACAATAATGACATTAACAACAACATCAACAAGGACGCAAACAGTCGAGATACTTTTGAATCTTTTCCAGACATCATATCCGCCAGCAACCAGCAGTGCAAGTTGGCGATGGAGAACATTAAAAATGCCAATAACAGCAGTTATCTGCCTGACAATAATTGCATTATAAACGATTGCATTAAAAGAAATACTAAAAACAAAAGCCCTACTAACAAAAGCAATCCTTACTCTAACAATAACAATGACATTTACTTGACCGGCAACAATTTTTATGCAAGCAATAAAATCTGCCATAATTACCAAACGATAGACAGACATGATTATGATTCCAGCAAGTTCGGTGAAGAAAGCGATTGTGATTACATTGAAGTGGATGAAATTGTTTTCAATAGCAGCAACAACAGCACCAGCAACTCTAACCAAAACACCATCACAAATGCCGCCACAACTCAAAAGTCAGTTTCATCATTAATGACGACATCTACAGCTACAACAAATACAACAACAAACTTGCATTCGTCCAATCGCAGTAATTGTTATTTGAATTCTTCAAATTTAACCGAAGCTAGTCGGGAAAATGTAAAAAGTACAATGAAACAACAGAAAAAACTACTTCTCAGAGAGCGAGCCAGACAGTTTGAAGAGGAAAGAAGCTCGAAGAAAACAAGCAGAAACATTAGAAACATTAGCACAACAGTCAACAACCACAACAGTAATGAAATGTTGAGCAGTGGATATTACGGGACAGGATTTGGTAATTACAACAACATAAAGACCATTTCATCTTCGTCATCGGAAGATGACAGCGCTTATTACGACAGACGATCGGACGTTCACAGACGCCAAAGGAAAAAATTAAAAAATTCATCAAACAATTTAACAAGAATGACTGACCATAATTGTAACATCAACAAGAACTTCGACAGCATTAACAACAACATTACCAACATTTCGTTTGACAAATCCTTTTTTATATCCAACCAACAAAAGCATTTTCTCTTTGCCGAACAGCTCGCAAAGTTTCGAAAGTACAACACGGACACTGAGATCATAGCTGCCAATATGTTGAACCACGAGAGAAAAAAATTTTACTCTCCTGTCCGCTGGCCACTTAACCTCTCAAAAGTTAGCGACACGTGTGGAGTTGGAAGCAGTGGTAGCAGTAGTGGTGGAACGTCTGCCGGCGATGCTACACTTAATCATCAGATAACTTCTGCTACAACTGTCTAGATAGGCACTTTTGCATATTGCCGTTGTTGTTGTTGATGCTGGTTACTGAGGTTCATTGTTCCCACTGTTTTGTTAGTTGCGTTTTCGTAACGCAGGCAGACAGATGAATGTTGTTATGAATAAGTACAGATAGCGATCTTAATGTTTATAATATTAGTTCGTGCGTTATCTGGAATAAATAACCAGGGCAACGCTAATGATCAAATCAATCAAATGATTCTATTGCAGCTTTTCATGCTGCGATAGACTAAGGAGGACCACAGAAACATTTTCATCTTCAGAGTTAATGTTATTGCATTACAAGTAACAAATAAAATCTATTAAATTAGAAAAATTGTCTTATATTAAATATATTACAAATAAATTAAAACCTTCTAATTCAGATAACATGTACAAGTACACATGATAGATATAGGGATGATGAAATCTTATACGCATTTTAAAATAAAGATCACAAGCCAATATTATTATGCCTACTACTTAGATGCATCTAATACATTCAAACTTAGTAAAACCAGTAAAACTTAAGTATTTCTAGAAAAATATAAAAACTTTGTCATGGCTATTGATGCTAACTAGTTTTACTACTTTTTGATCTTAATTTATTAGCAATATTGCACTTATTTTAAAATCATTATTGTTATTATAATTACTACTACTACTACTACTACTACTACTACTACTACTACTACTACTACTACTACTACTACTACTACTACTACTACTACTACTACTACTACTACTACTACTACTACTACTACTACTACTATTACTACTACTACTACTACTATTACTACTACTACTACTGTTACTGCTTACTACTACTGTTACTGCTTACTCCTACTACTTTTTTGCTAAGACTTTTACAACTACTAATACTACTTCAAAGGTAATAATAGTTAAACAACTGTTTATTTTTTCAATTCTTCTTAATATGTTAATAAATCAAAGACATTAATAGGATCGATAACGTTTATAACCGTTTCAAAATTCCAAATATATATATATATATATATATATATATATATATATATATATATATGTTAATTAGTATAATACATTGAATTATATTAATTGAGGCATGTTATTTCAATTGTGTGTTAATTAAACAACTTGTTTATTTTTAACTATGTAATTGGATAGGTCATTTTAAAAATTAATTGAATTCATCTGTATAGTTATTAAACTTGTTAACCAATTACTGCATTTATCAATATAGCTATTGCTGTTTTTATATACTATCATATCAAATTCAACAATTATAGTTAATTTTTTAATTATAAAAATTTAATTGGTTGAAGAATTTTTAATTTTGTTTTGTTTTGTTCATAAAATATTTGCTAGGGTAAAAGGACAATATCGTGCTAGACATTCGCGGTTACTGTTGAAATATTCTTGTTGAAATTTTTAAAAGTTTGTCAATTTCATTGTTTAGAATTGTCGTTATTGTATTTTACTGTTAAGAGATTAATGTTTCCAGCATCAACGTTTAATATAACAGCTAGCTTATACTCGTTGTCTTACAAAAATGAATTTTTAACTGTAACGATCTGTCTAACAATAATGATAACGTTGCTCATATTCCAACAACTAACAATAAATTTTTTTTATTTTCTCATTTTTCCAAACCCGGGAATTTCGAGAGAAAAAATTAATTGCATGTTCGTCTTCGAATGATTTATAAAATCAAATCAAAACATGAACCAAGCAAGTATGTAAACACAACAGAACTTTCTTCGTGAAAAATATATAACAAGACAGCTTAAGGTAAGAGTTTACCACTATTCGTATTTAACAGTTAAACATCATTCAAAGCAATGTTAAGATCGTATATACAAGTTTGAAATTAACCATAAAGAGGAGTCAATCCTTCCCTTAAACTTTGGGGGCAAATTACCCTTTTGGTAAATTTTTTAATGACGTCAAACTCTTTAACGTTATTGGCAGCAAATGGTCTTTATTATGTAAATAGCCACACAAATTAAAGTAGTTTCAAGCAGTATTTTTTGTCAAAATTTCACCTTAACTTTCTGTAGACCACTTTGCCGCTCATGGGCCATCGCGTGTTGAAATACAAACCTATATATGATAGAAGTATACCACATCAATAAATCATTAGGGAATATCTGCTAACGCTTCTGTTACTTTCAAACTGTTTATTATTGCTAGCCACTGCTCTACTTTAACAAAATGTATCGAGTGTAGTCTGTAGATCTGTAATCTAAATGTGATTTGGATTATGATAATTCTCTAAAAGTCTTCGGAGCGATCAAACAATAGAAATATTGTCGTGCAATATTTTCATCCAAAAATATAATTTTGCTTGAAGAAACCGCTGCATCTCACGGAATTAGTTGAAATAGTTAGTCTTCACCAGTCTATCTGTGTATCATCCACATTTAATATTTCCTATGAGTATGAGTGAGATAGGTTGAAGAAATTTCAGTGTTAATTGAGTTTTTCTAGCATAGCATAAACGATTGTTATATATATGTAGCAATAAATGTTTAAATTATATATTATATATTATATATATATGCCAGTATTATCTAGTGATTACTTACATGATGAATGTGAGCTAGAAACTACTTGTGTTACAAATACACATCTGGTTAAATTACAAATTATAACAAACAACAGCTTCAGTGAACTACATATTAACATTATAGTAACAGCAGCTACGTTGTACGTAAGATCAGTTATTTTTTGACAGTTTGTGAAATTAATTATTAAGTTATGTTACGACGGTTCAGTCTGTCAAATCGCATGTTGTGTCGGTTATCTGATAAATAAATTGTTTCTGATAAAAATCTTCTCGTGGAAAATATTTAAGAAATGTGAATTTTCATAATTAAATTGTGAAAATAAACTGAAATCATTTATAGAATTTTGTTATTAATTTTAAATCATGTTAAGCTCATCATGTGACTAGAAACCAACATAATAATATGAAGTGTTGTTGAAGAGTGGAATGATGATAGTGGAATGACAGAAAGAAACGGAAAATGAAGTGACAGAACGATGGAAGGTGAAATTATGGAATGAAAGAATGAAAGATCAACTGAAGGATTTCAACATGTGCCACTTCTTCACATCAGTTTTACTTTTTGAGAACATCTCGTTCCAATGTTTTATCTCCATCGGACCACTTTTACTGCCGAGTAGAACCTGCAAAATTTGTTGTAAAATTTGTAAATTTTATAATACAAATAATTTCAAATGCCTTATTTACATTTGATAGTTTGAAAATGATATTTTTCAACTGAAAAATGCATGAATTGCGGTTCTAGATATTCAAGTGTAAACATTAATCTGACCTACCTGACCAATTAGTTCGTTTCGTCCCATTCTGTCGTAATCCATGACTGATATGAACAAACTCGTCTGGCGGATTTTTTCGTAAGGAACCAGAAATGGAAATTCTTCGTCAAAAGTTGGATTCAAACATTTTTCTTTTATTCCAGTTTTTCTCTTCTCAATTCTCTTGCCATCAAACATCAACCATATTTTTACGTAAGGGTCTATGCAATGATTTAAAATTTTCATGACAATCATTTAAAATTAGGTTTTACTTTTGAACTAATATATTAATAATTTTTAATTCAAATGAATTTTTATGATCACCTGATTGGCCGTTAATATCTTTAGCCTTAAGATTTCTTGCCTGAAGAATGCCAACAGTGATGACTCCATGCGAAGGTTTGTAGTTCAAGGACACTAAAAGTTCACCTAGTATGCCCTGCATCAATGAACCCATTTAAACAACGTTAATGAAGACATTCTTAACAAAATTAGAAAATAGAAAATGTTTTCGTTCGCCTCCATTTTTCTTTCATTTATAAAATCTTTTCAAATAGTTATTATTTTTGGTGAATAATTAATTTAAAATGTTATATGAATGTGGCAGTTGCCTGGTGTCCCTTGCAAGGTTCCAGAGTCTTCCACATGATCTGGCCAGTGGTCGAAAGTTGAAGTTCGCAGAGGGGTAGGGAAACCTCACCGATCGGATCGTCCCTGCTGAATCGGTCGTAGTCCAGCACTTGCAGGTACAACGTTCGGTTCAACAGTTTTGTGTAGGGAAACCCTGTATAATTGACACATATGCAACTATTAAAAAATGAACTATGGGATCTAATCTTTCAATAAACCTTCGAATAAAAACGTTTCGTTCCATTTTGGATTCAAGTTTTTCCGTTTAACTTTAGTCGTAAGTTTATTTCTTTTGTCGGGCAGTAGTAATATTTTGACGTAGGGGTCGCTTGTGCCACTGAAGTCTTTCGCAACTAATTCACTCGCTTGAATGATTTTGAGCGTTAGAACCATTTCACGACTGTCGTATAAAACTGCAACCTAGCGAGACGAATTAAAAATATTTTTATTATCTACTATATTATCGCATTATGATGGTATTTTGCTATGAAAATATGAAAGATAATGCTCGAATGTAATTTTGTTCAGAATATATGGCAAAATTAACCTAAAAGCTCAACAAAAAATAATTTTACTTGAATTTTTCCTAAATTTTCTCCACAGTACAGTACGGTTCGACGGAGAAGACGTCGTCGCAACTGTTGCTGCTGTTGCCACTGCTGTTGTTTGTCGCAAGTGGCGATGTTGTGTCGAGCATGCTCGTCATTGCTGTCGGCTCGGACGACGTCGACGGATCTTTCGCTCGCGGTGGAAATTTTAAAAAATTGTCGTCGATCTAACAATTTGAAATTTTTTGAAAATGTTAAAAGGACTTCAAGGATTGTTTTACATATCCCGGGCCCGGCATAAAAATGTAATTGCACAGGAGAGAAGAACAAGCAGAACCTTGTCTTGGATAAATTTGCAATGTAAGTATGTCGGCTATAAATTCTCAAAAATGTTTTTGTCTCTTACCATGAGGATTACGTTCTCTTAAATCAAAAATTTTTCATGAAAAAAAGATTAAATATTTATTTAAGGAAAAAGTTTCAATTTGCTATAAACATAATGATAAGTTTCGCTTCAAGGTAACTACAATTCTTTCAAACACATTTTAAATTTTAGTGTTATGTTAATTTTAAACTTTCATTTTTTTTAAAATAGCAGTTTTTGTTTTTAACAGTGAAAGTAAGAAAAAATTTCTCGGTGACAATCACAAAACATGAATCTATCTACTATAATTACTTATTCCTTATTCTCACCGCACATAAACTAAGGTAGTCATCACAATATTTTCTTCAAAAAAGTTTTGCTGTACGTGATACAATCTATTAGAAAATTGAAACTTATGTTGAGTGTGAGCAAGACCGATGGAGACCATCATTCCATCTATTCCTCATGCACAAAAGTAAAAAATTTTTGAAAGAAAAAATTGAAAAAATAAAGTGATGGAGAAAGAAAGGAAGAGTTAAGGTGGAGATTGTAGGAGATAATAAAAGGAGGCGAGGCTCTCATCACAGGAAGGAAACACATCAATCAAAAGTCGTGCATCTCTACGCTTACACGGATAAATCGTTCTTAATTACCATCACATACACAAACACACACATCCATACAAACGCACAGGCACACACACACACATCCAAACATGTACACATACACACGTTTATATGTAATAGTTTTTATTATATTTCTCATTTACCGTAGAGTATAATTTATTACTAAAATATAAGACCACTTTTTAATAGCTTGCATTATAACAACAAATAATGTAAAATTATTATCACGATGTTTACAATAATTATAAACTTAAACTATGGAAGGCGATATTTGTTTCAAACCAGCGACGTGATTTCTATCAGAAAAATATGAAAATGTTCGGTGATGGATGAGGCATTTGCATCTAAACCCAAGAGCGCACTTGCGATTTAGCCATTTTCTTTCAACGAAACGTTTTATAGAGTCCTATTTTACTATATGTTCAAATAAATGAAATCAGATAATTGTTCACACTGGTCATATAACCTTTTTAAAGACGTAGGACGCTGCGCTGTTGACAGATTGGTTGTTCTGTGGTGAAGATGACGAGAAAGAAGATGCAAGGCCATGAAGTTCTGACGAGCGGTTGCTACTGGTGGTGGTTGTGGTGCCTGACGCTTGATTGACGGCTCCTGATGTAGATGTGCCTGCTGACTGGTCGGCTTCCAGTGGACCATCTTCAAGGTGACTGTTATTTGTTATTGTTGTTTGTTTGTTGTTGTTATTTGTTGGCGGATTCTTATCTTTTTTGTTATTTTAATTTATCAATTTATCTTCATTTCATAGACCAAGCATGTTGTGAGGTATGTACTATATTATGCTATTGAGATTCATTTAAGAAACAAGCTAGTTGCCACTTATCTTTTATTCATTTCAAGTTAGCTTGAGCAGAATATTTTTGTGATTAAAATTATTCATACATTGAAAAAAGAGACTTGAAAAACTATTTTGAAAATAAAAAATTTGTTGATTGAACTCAAATAACTGAAATTAATATTCTTTGGACCACACAATAATCAACATAATGATGTTATGCGATGAATGCAAATGAACAACAAGCATTCAACGCATTGATGGCATATAATACATGTGTTCATGTACTGTACACAAAACGCAATCATTCATCACAACATGATGTCATCTGATGTATTCTGATGCATTCGTTTATTCTCTTGCTTGTTAATTATAAAAAAAATTAGCTTGGAACCTAGAAGAAATGGCATCTGCACGATGACGAATGTCCTATGCAAAACAAAATGGAAGCCACATTACATTTTTTGATGTGCTCTATAATTATCTCGCTGGCAGGAATGACAATGACGATGAAAACCGGGAAGATGAGGTAACAAAAGTATGATTAAATAAAAATTGTATGAAAATTTGAAAGTAAGTTGATACATTATTCTCGGATTTCTCATCAAATGCATGTATTTTTACATTTATTAATGGATTATATAAAACAATGCTCGTATCATTTAAACTGTTATAGAAAAAATTTATTTATATTCAAATTCTTTCAAACGATTTTTGACACTGAATTGAAATTAAAGACATCCGTCAGATTTTGCGAGAACCAAATTTCGTTGTTGTCTATTAACTTGCAACGGCAAAATTGCTTGCTGGATAACCTGACCGCATCCATCTTGCTCAACTGAATCCATAATTCCATCAATCTCAGCTGTCAAAAAATCTACAGTACACAAGATCCACCAGCCAACCCCTCAGACCTAATCATTTGATTCTCTCTTTTTTGACTTGATCAACCTGCATGTACGTTATAATGCATTGTACAAGTCGGTTGTGATACATGCTTCATACACCCACACACATTCACACACACCCACACACACACACTCACATGCACGCTGAAAAACAAACTCTCGAACAGTCGATCTGAAAGCGACCACACAAGAACATATTTTAATGAAAGATTTTAACAGACGTTCGCTTCAGAAGTGTATGTGTTGGTGTTTGTGTGTGTGTGTGTTTGTATGTAGTATGTGTGTATATGTGTTTGTGCGAGCCTGCATGCTATGTGGGCGCATTAGAAGGTGTAGTGGAAAGCATGCAGGCAGATGTTTTCTTCCAGTCGGTTCATCCATACTTTTTTGCTACTGTTCTATTATTGACATTTGAATATATGCACTTCCGTTTTTAAATAAATATAATTGTCTTATAAGAAGTACATGTATTGTTAAATAGTATTTTATATATCCAAATAATTAGATGTCGAGTCCAGTGAAATAGAACGCAAGCAAAAACTTAATCGCCATATCTATTGAAACAACACCAACAATTTCAGTTCAATAATTTCTTGAATTCATCTTCACATTTGTGTAACAACTCCAAATTTTTAATTTTTTACGGTGATATTTTAAACCAAACTAAGGATAAAAACTAAAAAATAAAATTGTTTTCAAATGTTTGCTGGAGCATGAGTAATAGCATCCTATCGTGTCATAGTTAGTTTTTGATAGAAACTAGAAGATGATGAATGGTTGAGCATTAACTTATCGGAGGGAGGCTTTGCATAATTTTCTGAAATTTAAACTGAATGGCTTTGGGAGTTTGCAAGTCAAGTGATTGACAACTTTCAAATACAAGCCAATGAATATGGAATATATATATGCTTCAAATCAACTTACTGGTGATGAAATATGACAACTTTTTTCAAAATAAGCAATGCAAAAAATTCTGTTATTGAAATGATTATATAAAGGTAGAACAATTCACACAAAAGTATTATTACTTTGTACGAAAATTGCAAACAGCATCAAAAAATTTACACCAAACAAATAAACTGCGAGTGAAAAAGCTATTTCTATCGTTACACGGATGGACATATGGACGAATAAAAATATAAACAAAAGAATTATAAGCAAAGAGAATAAATAAACAGACAAACAAACATAAACAGTCGTAAGATCAAATGTGCTAACGTACGAACGAAAGAACGAACAAAAACAAATGAATGCGTGAGTTAATTAATATATGAAGGAGAAAAAGATAAACAAACACTCCCGACTACACCTTTATATGATTGATGCGAAAATAATGATTGTTATTTTTCTCTCTGTTTTCTCAAATGTTTGCAGTCGGAATAAAATAATGGTAATATGAGAATAAATATTTTCAAAATATACATAGAACTTATAATGCAATATCAATATATGTACAAATACATGTAAAGTTAGTAAATTTTGTCTTTTAAAAGTGGAATGAATTTAATTCTTAAAACATGACTTTAACGATGAAAAATAAATAAGATGCTAAAATATTGCATTTATTCTCTTATAAATGTAATCTAGAATGCTAACGTGATAATGAAAAATCAACATCACATTGTCAGCAAATTGAAAAAAGTTACGAAAGTCAATGCCATTTTTTCAAATGTTGTTATATTTTTTGCTACGTAATCTGAAGTTATCAAAAAGTTAATTTGTTTTTAGCAATGATATCAAAAAAATTAAATAAGATGTCATGTACACCTGACGGCACATGTTAATTAATAAGCATAATTATTCTTTCTGATAACTTTGTTCTATAATGTTCACGCCATGCTAGTCTCTGATTTTTTATTAAAAATATTTATAATTAATATCTTTTTCACTCTTATTTATTTTCTTAAAAAAAACCACAAAAAATCTAAAAATTTTCTAGCTTAAGAGATTTATGGTTAGAAATATAAAATAATTTATTTTCCAACTTGTGCCATCTCTGATATATCTTATATAAAACCTAATGTTGTTTGTATATAAGTTACTTATAGATAAAAATAGATACAAAATATTTTACAATTGGATAGAATATAAGTGTGGCGTTTTGTATGGTGTGATTGAAGTTGATCATTTAAACAGTTTTTTATTTATAATACACGGTTCGTTATAATGTTAGAGTCCTGCTAGAGCTCTTTTTTTTTTATTTTATATCAAACCGTCAAAGGAAAATTAGAATTATGAACTTAAATTTCAAAAAAATTGTTAATTTATTTGCTTTTAATGGTTTTCACTACAAAATTTATTTTGTTATTATTCTCTTATTACACTTTTTAGCTACTTTATCTTTGTACTTACTAGAATCGTTGATGGTCAGACGGTTGAAAGTTAATTTTAGTTTTATTTGACGAATAAAAAAACTAATAAAAAACATTAATAAAAAAACCATAACACGAAATGGCTATTTTTCTGACATAAAAAAAAATTTATGAAATATTGAGAAGCAATCAAAGTAGAAGAGAAGTTTCAAGTGTTTCTATACGATCACTCTCATGGTACTATTTCCACTTTTTACGATTATTTTCAAAACAACTTCGCTGCTAAGTTAATGACATTGGTGCTATTTTAGTGTAACGAATGTGTTGTTGATGTTTTCATTATTGGTGTCATTAAAGTTTTTAACGTTTTTTTAAATTATTTACGGTAGTAATGTGATTGCTATGTATTTGTTGTTTCCATACAGGAGCAACATATTTCTTTTCATTTTTTTAAACATTCCATCATGTTAAAAATGAGATTTTTCAGCATTAATCATAAAATTGCATGGTGTTTTTATTCTCTTTCATATAAGCAAAAATTGTTCAACAAAAAATAAATTGGAAATATTTAAACAAAATTTCAATTTTAAAAATTTTTGACTTAACAAAGAGGCGAGAATTTTCAATTATTCAAACACGAATTACATTTTGGACTTGAAAAATATAAATTAGGTGATTAAGATATAAATTTTTTAAATAAAATTTTCAAAACAGATAACGCATTTAAAAATAGGAATTAACATGAAATGAAAAATTGTATACTAATAAAATTGGGCAACAGTTTGAATAATGTCTACAGTGTTTACAGAATTATAAATTAGCAACAAAACCAAGTATGCCGACGACAGTTCTAACAACTCCACCGGCAATCTGTAATGACACTCATATTATAACATAAAAAATACATTAAAAACTATCCCAGATCTGAAAACGGATTGTGCTCTGCTGACATTTTGCTAACTCTATTGAATGATTGCAAACTTAATTATCAAGATGTTAGGACAGTAGCATAATGAAATAGGAAAAACTTAAGTTTTGAAAAAATTCTCAAAAGTTTTGATGATCACTGCAACTCAAAATTTCTTAATTTTAATGTCTGTGTGGATTTTTATAAACAAAATCATCTATTCAACCGTGTAAGAACTCTGCACTTGAAAATTTTAAAACATTTTTTGTTTCTACGTGTATTATTTTGCTTTTAGTTTGCTGTTGCTTTCAATTATTCTTTATATTGAATTTGACGGCAAGATTATCGCCCCGTCATGCATATCAACATTTTAATAAATTCTTTCAATTTTGTTCAGTTCAAAATTTTTTGAAAATATTATTTTTTTTCGGTACGTTTGTAATATGACTACTATTGACGATAAATTCAAATGGAAACTTATGAAAGTATTGAAATTGATGGTTTAAACAAAACATCAGCAAATATAAAGATACGGTACTGTTTGTTTCAGGAGCTAGAGACTTACGTTTACGTATACTTTTTCAGATGAAAAAAGTTAATGAAGCAAGAAATTTTAGCCTAGGACGTCAATCGTTGAAACTGATGAAGTTGTTTGATGAAGCTGCAATGAAATTCATGCCACCGGTTATCCAATCCATACATACGTCAGCAGATGTGTTGCGTGGAGGTGATTATTGCTTGAAGGTTCAATTGAAGGTATTTTCAAGACGTGTATGTTCGAAAAGTGTGCGTCCAATTTATTTTCTTAAAGTACTTTTTTGAAATATTTGCTGACTAGTGTTGTGTTTTATAATCAAAAATTGTTTACAGCTCATTTTAAAATCGATTTTTTTTTCAAAAATGTTAGCTTTGCTAGCAAATTTTTGGCTTACTCTTTTTTAAATTCTCTTACGAATTTTCTGTTTATTCGAAATGTTTTAGCCGGCTATTATTTTTGATTTTTTGTTCGCAAACATTCGTTTAAGAATCCTTATTTAGCACCTAATTTTTTCCTAATTTTTAACCATTTTTAAGTAAACCCTCAAAGTTTTTTAGCTTCCTCCATACATTTTCAGTTTCACATGACATTGTTTCATTTGTACCAAGACTTTCTGTACTCAGTTGCATCTCTTTCAAAAGTTTAACTAAAATAAGGATCGAACTTATTTTCACGAATTTGCTTCTAAAAAAGATATGTTTTAATAATCGTTACAATTGTTTTATGTAAGTTTTTAAGAAGAACTGAAGGAAGTTTGCATGTTTTCAAAATAGTTCCGTAGTATGATTGTGAAAAATTTCATTAACTTGGTGAAAAATTCATTTTATATCGTCGTTAATTTTTTCTACAATCATTTGTTTATAGTATTTTCAATATCCGTTATGAGTATTTTTAAACGTCAACTCAAGACTTGTATGTACCGTAAAGAGCAAATTTTGGTTGGAACGCGAAATATTTGTAAGTACCTTTTTATGCAATTCGAAGTGCACTTTCTCACGTGGGCGCCTTCAATAACCTTTTCTAATGATTTCTTGAGGTGCCCAGCAGTGCTCACGTTGATTGCTTGATTGACCTTTATTTTAAGCAAAAAAATAATTTTCTTTGTTTTTCAATTTAAGTATGTTTTTTTTAGAAAATTTTCTTTTTCGATCAAATATCCCATTATATATTTTATATTAACTAATTATTGAAAATATTTTAATTATTTCTAATGAAATCATTTAAAAATATTGAACTTATCTGTTTTTGTCAAATAAACAAAAATGCTAGCCTATAGAAATATATATATATGTATATATATATATATATATATATATATATATATATATATAATTTGTATCTCTCCGATGTTTGAACATAAATGGTCACTGTCATCAGCACAAGCTCAGGTTTTGAAATGTTCTTATCTTATTCTGAATATTCGAAAAGCTCTCGTACCGTTACCTGGTTCAATCACCACGTTTTTTTTTTACAAAATTTTTCAACTAGGCTCATATTATTTCAAATAATATTTAAATATAAAAAAATGAAAATAAATTTTTGGCAATCCTTGAGGCGCAAAAAGAAAAATAAAGGATAACGTTATTGGCATGATTTGGTTTGAACTCAATGTAAACATAATGTTGAAATGACTTCCTATGATGTTCAAATCCAAATGACTATAAATAAAAAGAAGTACAACAGTGATGAATGGTGCCGATAAAAAAAATTGTGAATGTTTACCAAGCTGATGATAAGGATATTCAAACGATGAAGAAGAAGCAAAACGCAGCAAAAATTATGAAAATAATGATAAAGAAAAAAATGAAAATGTTGCTAAAGTTTGTTAGGGAGACGATGTCTGTGATGATCCTTTTTATTGTTCGGTGATGATATTTGAGCTGATGATAAGACAAATCAGTTGATGACAACAATGATGACAATGACGATAAAGATGATGATGACGATGATGATAAATATAATTATAGAGACGATAAAAATAATGTTGAGTTAGACGATCGCTGGTGACGTGGCTGAATGTAGAAAGAACTTGTTTTGTGTTACAGTAAGCATTAACATTATTTTTCAGTGTTATTAACGATGACTCCGACCGTGTATTTGCAATCTTTATGGCCGATGAACATGCAACTGTGTGCATAATGAATAACATGCCCTTCCATGCCATGTTATTCAGTTTATACCGACCACATCTGTATTTGTAGTGCACCATTCAAATGATCTTCTTGCCTCCATTTTGCTGTTGGCGTGTTAGGAATCGGCATTTTTTGTGTTGTTGCTAGTAGAATTACTTTTATAGATATTGGTATTTCATATATTTAATTTAGTTTTTATTGTTTGTTTTTTTTAATTCCGAGAAACTAGAGTACACTTTTTACTTCTATAGACAAACGATTTTGCTAAAATTAATTTGTGCCAACTGAATTGTGTAAAGATGCCTCGCTAATGAAGTAAACCAACAGAGCGAACGTGTTGAGAAAATGAGAAATAATTACAAAAACTTTGAGGAAGTTTAAGTTGCACGCCTGCGTTGAAGTACCGTTCAAACACGTCAGCAGTGGACAGATCTATCGAGAAGCAGGCATTCAACTTTGTAATCCGCATTATTAAAACTAATAAAAAAAACAAATCAAGAATCAGAAAGTAGATCAACTTCTTTTTAAACAACTTTTGCATAATTAAAAATTTATTAAACTGTCTATAAAAATGAAAATATGTTAAATATATGAAATGCAAAAATGTGTTAGCGTTCATACATATGTGCTAGCAAGATTTAAAATAATTCGTTTGTTTGTGACAAATACAACTCCACACTCCTACCTCACACGCAAACTGATCAACTTTCGATTGCAAGTAATGAAAATATCGATTCAAGTTTTTTTTTTAAGAAAAATTACTCACCATATAACAAATTTTTTCAACAAATAATTTTCTAAATAAAAAATTGCAAAAAAAATTGAGTGGCTCAGCTTAAGGATTATTTTTTCAGATTATTTTTTCATTGCAATATAAAAACGCAAAGAAATAAATTATGCTATGAGAATAAGTTATTGATAATTAAGAATTGTTTACTTCCAACACAAAACATTAACTAGAAAAACATTAGACAAATTGCATTAGCCAGCAGCTAGCAATAAATTCAGATAAAAGGAACAACACTGTATACATAAATATAGACATATATAAATATTCAGTAAGATCTGTCTTTAATACAATTACAAAATTTTGTGGTTGATTTTAAATGTTTCTAGTTGATTGGCTGATACTTTGGCAAACTAAACACCTATTACAAATTTGTGAAGATGTAGAAACTAGATTTATGTATATCTATGTACAACATTCAATAATGTATTAGTTATACAAAAAGTTGTATTTGAACATTCATTTATTATTATATTTCTACATAAATATGCACTTTTGCGTTATCTAAACCTGATGCATTGGTGCTATACAGGTTAGCACGAAGTAATAATGGGAAACTTTTTCGAGCAGTTCTCAAAGGATAAATCTTCGTCATCAATTACAGCGCTCAATCAGCGCTCCATCAAGCCGTAGTCACTCAGGTGCACAGAGGACAACGATCCATCCATTCATCTATAGTTCGTTCAAGGCTATTTTTCAATATTTGACTTTAAACGTTGTGAACAAAAGCTTGCTTGCATTTCAAATAGTGTTAAGTCATTACGCGTAAATCTAAGTTACAAAATTGCCTTGTAAAATGGAATAGTGATTCATGACTAACACAAATTTAGTGAACTGTGCGTGCAATTGTGCGTGTGTGTTTGTGTGTGTGTGTGCGAACGTGCATGCGTGTGTGGGTAAAATTGAATGATTAAAGGAGCAGAGATGCTTAACAGAGAACGTGTGAGACAAAATTTTGTGTTGGCATGACGGAGCGCATTCATCAGAGGACATGGAGCTTCCCTTGTTTCATTTGTTGGGCTCTCTTGCTTATCAACTCCGCTGCTTCTTCTTTACATATTTTCTCTGTGTTAATTTTTCTATTAACACACATAGGTCATTACATTTTTTCAATGATTTTTTCAACGATTTATTCTGAAAAATTATCATGAATGGATGAACTAGCTTACGAACGAACTCACGACCGTAAACGAACGAATTAGTGAATAAATAAATGAATGGATGGGTGAATGGATGGATGGGTAAGTGGATGGGCGGATGGATTAATGAAAAATAGAGTGAATGAATGAATGTAATCATGTCATTTATAATGTGAGGAGTTTCGATGCAATGCGACGTGATGTGATACATTGTTGTGTGATATACAGCAACGCCATGCAATGCAGTGTAACATAATACAATTAATGTTTGATGAATATGTTTGATGAACAGCGATGAATCGATTCCTTCATTCACCTGATTTGATGGGTCCCTGTCAGATATCTTGAATGATTGTTTCATCTACATTTGCTAGACTTTCCCATTATGTAGTACCTGTTTTGGTAGTTGTGCTTAAGTTTTTCTGATTTTATTTATCCTTGGATCTTGGGTATATTGCGTTTTTTTAATTTTTTTTAACATAAATTAAATTAAATTATGTTTAAAACTTTTTGAAATTAGCTTATTAAATCAAAAATTAAATGGCTATTTTTTCAAATTTAATAAAATTTAAATTATTTTGAATTGCCACGAAAGGGTTTCATTCAAAGCAAATATAAATACAAACATTCATTTTTTACTTTTAAATTTATTAAAATTTGCTCATGTGGTGCTAAATTATTATATTTGTTACATAGCAGACGTTGTTCTTGTTAAAATTTTCAAAAATGTTAATGGAAGTAATAAAGTAGAAGCCCGCCGGCTGGCCGCAAGGCAATATGTTACTGGCTCCAGTGCAGTAAGTCGAAGAGAAATTAACGTGACCAGAAAACTAAGAAGATGGCTCGGTGGGTGAGATGAGCTCGATGTTGTGCTGTCCCACTGACAAAGAACACTAATCAGCTCTAATTTATCAATGCTCCAGTTTCAGTAGTTCACTTTTTTATTGACAGTAGCATGTTTTTGCATGAAATGATGGATTATGTAATAGAAGCAGCACGAAACATCACATTCATCAAATGTAAGCACACACACACGTGCATATCTGTATAAAATGCTGGTGACGTTTTTATAATTATTTTTTTTGTTCTTTCTGTTGTTAACCTTTTCTTGGTCATTGGTTGTTGCGGTGCTTGTGTAAGATAATTACGTAGTTTTACGATCGTCTTGGATGAGCTAGCTGAATGAACGTTCGTCGCATGCAGTTCGTTGCAAGGTCGCTTCAAATGTTGCCGTCTCTGCTTATTTTCACATGCCTATTCATTCAGTTGTTGAATCTTTATTAATGTCACTTTGCTGCTTAAAACTTTATTTTTTTTTGAACAATTCAAGTCTCTTGGAATCAAATATTTATTTTTTCTGACAAATAATAAATTTAGAAAAACATTTCAGATTTCAACAGTAATGTTTAAGAAACCTTCGATTAAAAGTCAATATAATATCTCACATAGATATCTCTCATAAAATCCTAACAGATACGTACATTTTTTTTAAATATTATGTTTCAAATTTTTAACTCTTACAGAAGTTTTAAATTACATGACTCTTTTGGAACTCAACAAAATTTATTGAATCTTTTCAAATCAGCATTCAGCATTCACCTTGCAAACTAAATACTTTACAATTTAAAAGCAAACTGAAAGACAAATCTTATTAATTACTGACCAAACATTTTCGAAAAAAAAACATACCCAGATAGTAGTTGCAAAACAAATGTGTGCTGTGCACCAGATAAACACAAACACATAATAAATATACACAGCGCTGGCAACATAAAACTTCCAACTCATGTTTTCCTCGTGTAACTATTAAACAAAACTTGCGTCCAACACGTTCACAACGCATAAAATTCTAGCAAAACATTGCAAACAATGAAAAATGTAAACATGAAGACTTCAGGAAATAAATAGGTGTGGCACATGCATGCATGGCAGATTTTAAGCAAATATGCAAATATACATTTCACTCACACGGGCACAAAACATACAAACACTATACAAACAAACAAAATTTCATATGTGTAACAACAAACAAGCAAATATGCAAATATGCAAATATATATTTCACTCTCACACGGGCACAAAACATACAAACACTATACAAACAAACAAAATTTCATATGTGTAACAACAACAGCAACAACAACAACAAACAACAACAGCAACAACAACCACAACAGTAGTATGGAGTACATACAAACCCCCATCTGACGATGCTACATCATTCTCATCTCACTGGCAAGTGTTCAGGTACTGCTGTTGAAACTGATGTCTGCGGTGCATACGATGGCAGTTTTTGCCCCAAAAAATAGAAAAAATAAAATACAAAGAGAGAAGTAAAATGAAAAAGACGGGCGGGTTGAAAAGAATTAATTATTTAAGTTGATAAAAAAGATGGAAAAAGGAGCATATGTCAACTAACCTGGATGCTGTGACAGCTTGAAAATGAGAAAAAAATTTAAAGTATCATGTTTAACTTTTCACAGAAAAAAATTTTTAAATTTTAGATTAATAATCGTAAAGAAAAATTTTGGAAATTTCAACTTATGTGCGTTGTAAAAGCACTACTGGGTAGATGGTTATTATGTTGAATAATATTTTTCATGGTTTTAGTTAGAACTGTGTGAAAGTCAATTCGTGCTTTGAATAAAACTTTTATTTATTTAATTTTAACTTTATGTTCTTTTAATTCAATTAACGTTATTGCTTCTTAAAGCTTTCATGGTTTTATAAACTCAAATTTTTTAGTGAAATTAATAAAAGTCATCTATCATTATTAAGAAATAAAGTTTTAATTTGACATCACAAAAAAAAATTTTAATTATTCAAGCAGCCTACCTAACTTTTGTAAAGTTCATTCAATGAGAGTTTGTTTGCTGAAGTTAGAAAATGAGTGCATTTTTGCGGCACACGGGTTAAGAAATGTATTATAGCACATTGTACATATCGATAGATAATTTATGTTTTTGTTTTTACAAACGATTCATTTGTTTGAAATTAAATTTATTATATTGATAAAAATGTTTTAATATATAATTTCTGTTGGCTGTATTGATAATAACAGCCATCAAATCTCAACGTAATAATAAGAATGATGGTAGTACTTGTAGTTTTAAACATGAAGAAGAAAGCGATATTCGTGATTAATTAATAGAAAAAAATGATGGATGACATTCAACAGTTCTTAATCCCAAAAGTCATCATTGACATTCGCGAGATTAAAGATTCGCAATCATTTATAAAAATTTCAGTGTCACCCTTGTCTCATCAGCATTCTCAATCATCTCCTTTTTGAAATATTTAATTTAATTCTTCAATATTTATGATATATACATCATTAATATTTTCTGATAGATTGAATTATATAGATTCAATTGAATGATTTAGATTTGAACTAGTTAAAATGGGTTAAATAATCTCGTTAAAATAAATGGGTTTCATTGAAAAAGATGAGATTAGACTAAATTGAAATTAATTAAAATGGTTGAAATCGGATGGATTGCATTAGATCGACTTTGATGCTTACCTCCAGGAAATAAGTTCTTCAGCCGAAGGATGTACCAATAAGTGGTTGTTGCTGTTGTTCAGGTGCTTATGGAAAGAGAGTGTGTTTGAAATATTCTATGCACTCTAACGTTCTCTAGTATGATTCAATTGTGGATTCAAGTCCGAGATGAAACGATGGAAACTGATGTGACAAGTAGAACAAGCCTAACAAATTATAACAAGATTTTCATTTGGTCACGAGAAAATCATGGTTTCATTCAACATTTGCTTTTATAAAACTGTGTTTAAAAATTAATTTGTAATCAAAAACTCCAGAACCATACTAACTCTTTTCCTATCATATTGTTAAACATATTACTATTGATTATTCAAGTTAAACATTGAATAAAACTCATTATAAACAACTAGTTTGACGTGTTAGAAGCCAGATACATCACAATTCAAAGTGAAAATTCGAAAATATTTTGTGATAGTTAAAACAAACATTGCTGTCGACTACCACAATTGAATTTGTTTTCAATTCATTTTAAAAAATAAGCCAATAATAACGACTAAAGTAATTTTTCCATCTGAAACGTTGTGACAGTAATAGCTAGAAAAACTTTAAGAGACAAATAATAAAACGTAATCTGCCAATAAATGTTATTTAACTTTTACAAATTTCGTTCCAAACGTGAAATTGACAATAGTAATAGGAGTTTGAAAATGCAAAGTCGATGTAAAAAGGATTAAAAAAATGAAAACATTAGCCAACAGTTTTGAATGTTAACAGAATCCCTTTGAAAATGAATTTTCAGAATTATAAAATTTTCAAACTTTACTTATGGGTGCGAGCCATTAGAAACGAAACTTCTACATAATTTCTTTGCGCGGTGGATTATAAACAATATTTTTCAAGCTAAAGAGACGAATAAAATAATTGAAACTGTTTTTCACATTACAAAGTAACAAAATTTTCTAAAATTTTCTGAGTTTTGTCAATTAAAACTTAACATATTTCTGTCAGATTTTTTTTTCTCAAAAAGCAGACATGAATTTTAATAAGGTCCTCTACGCAAATTTTTATTTTCTACACAAAAGTTACTAACAAAAACTTTTTAGTTTTACAAAAAGTAAATGTAAATTGAAAAGATATGTCGATATGTGAATTAGGGAAATTTTCTCAACAAAAGAATAAATTACAACAGGAGTGGGCAAACTTTTACCGCCTATGTACTTAAATAGCAAATTTTTTCGACCCGAGGGAAAATTTTTTAAGATTTGTGGCTCCTTTTTTTTGGTTTTAATATCTGGCTGACAACCTTTTTTGAGAACAAGGCCTCACCGGCCGCATAAAATGGTTTCTGCGAGCCGTAGTTTGCCTACCACGGATTACAAGATAATCTTTAAAAGTGTTAAATTATAAAATCATTTAAGATTGAAATTAATGGATTCAAATACCGATTTAAAAAATTTGTTATTAAGTCAACTTTTAATTTGTTAATCATTTTGACTTTTAGGTTCTACTTCATTATCTCGATTAACCCAATGATTTTAATTCAATTTCTTCAAATTTATAGATTTTCAAATAAATGGTATCAATAACAGAAACATATCAATCAAGAACTTGATGAATGTTCATACCAAGATATTTATAGAGATGACAGCAAATTTTACTTTATTAATATTCAAATAAAACACTCCAATTCATCATCATTAGACCAGCCCCATCACATCCATTAAATGATCACTCAGTGCTCGCTGTCAGCTGCACGCATGTGTTACATGCAAAATGGAAACTGTTCCTACTTGGCATTTCATGTTCGCACGCGTTCACTCACGTTCATTCACGTTCACTAATGTTCATTCACTCAGAACCCCCACTTAAACAACAGATGTTTTCGGGCTTGTTAATTTTTTACTTGCAGATTTATTTATGTGGGAGCATGTACTATAAATCAAATGGATTTGGTTTGGGATAGCGGGCAAAAGATTTAATGCAAGTAGGAATGCAGCATTATTTAGAGTAACAATAAATTCACTCTGATGCTTTTTGTTTTAACGTTGAAACTTTTTCATAAATATTTAGAAAAATCGAAGTGATCAGGTTTTAAGAACAATTTAGTATACAAATCGTAACAATTTTTAACAAACCGAAATACAAAATTTATAGTGTGATGGCAAGCCGATGAGCATTCTTTCAACTCGTATAAAAAATACTTTAAACACAAGAGGTTGCCGGAACCGTTACATTCCTATTGTAACATCATGACGCAAAACGGAATGTTCTCGTTGAAAGATTCCTAACGGGAGATTGGACAATTAATTCTCCTCCATGTAAACATCGGGCAAATGAAATTACATGCACCTAATTAATGGTTACACATTAAAATGTTACCGACGCTCCATGTTCTGTGAAGTAATTCCAGGGCAGGCGCGATTGGAAATGTGAACGTTTAACGCGTTCATTCAATTAGTTGACATTGGTTAAATTTCAGAATTTTTTTCAATTTATTTTAAATTGAATTACAAAAATTGCGGATATTTTATTCTAATAGAGTTTACGTAGGAATCAACTAAATTTAAATAAAATTAAATATTCAATAACAAATGAATATTCATTCTACATCCTTACTGAAACTAAAAATTAAAGAACTCACACATAAAGATCATAATACCAGGATGACAATGATGAAGGTGATGACTATTACGATGATAATAAATAATGATAATGCTGGTAACTACATAACTATGATAATCATCAAGCTATATCATCATCGTCGTCGTTGTCATCATCATCATCATCTTTGTCATGGTCATCACCATCATCATTTTCTCCTTCGTGTGATCCAATGCAGACGGCAGATAGTCATTTTTCTTATCAATACGTTTTGACATGGATATAGAAGAGTGTAGACCCTATTAAATTGTCAGTTCCACATCCTATTGAGTTCATCATCACCGTCATAATTATCGGCCTCATCGTACTAGTCATCTTCATCATCATTCATCGTCGTCGTCGTCATCATCATTCATAGTCATCATCATCGACATTCATCATCATCGTCATCACTATTATCAATAGCATCACTATTTTTGTTACCACTGTTACTGACATCATCGTCATAATCACTACAATCATCATCGTCATCATCATCGCCACCATCATTATCAACATTATCAATGATGTTACTAGAATTGCTAGTGTTATTATATCATGAGAAATTGCATCACCAACGTCATCATCTACGTCAACATTGTTTATTATCATTTTCCAGGGAGTCAGAAATTCTATTTCCATATTTATCGAATTTATGATAATAGAAAAAAATCAAATATGTGAATGAACTATAACAAAAATATTTTCACCATCGTGCCACAATCATCATCTTCCTCATCGTCAATGTGAACATCATTATCCGCATCGTCATCGTCACCATCATTTCTTTTATCATCATTATCGTCGTCATCAACTTTTCTCTTCATTTCATCATGATCATTATGTGTTTTAATTAATTTATTTTTTATGTTCATTTTAATAGTAAAAATTAATAGTAAAAAACAAATTTTTTTTAAAGGCATTCAATAGCTTGTTATATAACTACACACAAGATAAAACACATAATTATAATAACAAATAAAATAATTTCATGAATAATAAACGCTCTCAGAGTTGAATCATCGAGTCAACGACAGAATTGTTTTCATTGTATGTACGCCGTACATCGTACACACGCGTCCTGCACATCTGATGTACGTAACAACGTAACCATAAAGACGAAAGTAGGTATGGTTTGACTTCAATGTTGCGCAACTAAATTTGGACGCATTCATTGGTTAGCACGCAATAGAATTTAAGTTAAGCGTTTTTCGGAAAGTTTTGGACAAATTTTATAATGTTTAATATATTTTAATTGCTAGATGAAAGCATTAAAAAATTGAAACCAACGTGAATATATTAGATCTATTAACTTATTCTAAGCAACATTAATTTAATTTAAAAAATAAGAATAATAATAATAAAACAGAGAAATAAAACGCACCCGATGCCAAGGAACTCGACCATGTGACGTATAAATGGAAGCAGACGTTCTTCAAATAATTCGTAAACATTCAGGTAGTCGGCCATCTTGGAAAATTTTGTTTACAATTTATTTTTATTTTCAATTGGTTACATTCACATGTTGAGTCGTGTTTCTATAACGTAGCAATGTTTTTAATGTTTGTTTGATGTGAGGATTGGCACGAAAAAGTTATGCCTAATTTTGGTGAAAAGTTTTGGCATTATTATTCAGAACACGTCGTGAATACGGCCACACACATCCTGCTCAGCAAACAAGAGAATGCGATCGTCAGGGGTCATCGTAATAATGATAACATCAGTTTTGTGTTTCATTGTGAACAAGCAATCGTTTCAATCACGAAATAGTGATTAACATTATAAGATCTTACGACAAAAAAATTGAAGTTAAATTGAAAGTGACAGTTTTAACTTTACCATAAAATTTTTAATTAAAAAAAAATTGAAAAAGGAATCCGTTAAATAAAAATTAAGATATTTTTAAATTCTCCTAATTGTTGCTCATCAAACCAAGTTAGTGAGGCACTTAATAAATAAAGAACATTCACATTAGCAGGCAAGACTGGCCATTCGTGTGCATAATTTGTTGGTACCTGCTGTTTATGGCGATGCCAGCATGCCTGCCATTAACAGCACAACTGTTAACTACAGTAATTTCATGAGAATCAACTTACGGCAATATATTTGACACGTAACGTGCAATTAAAAGTTTTAGAATCTTGCAAATCCAATTTGTCCTACACATTATGAAATTGTTGAGTGTATCACAGCTAGCGTTCTTACCTATTGAGTTAAAATAATTGTTTTAATTATACATAATAGTTTCTATAATAAAATAATGATAAAATAAAATTGTACTACACGATGAAAATTGATTAAAATCAACATAGTTTTGCTATATTAGTTTTTTTGTTCATTCTGATGTTTGCACTGAAGCACATAATTGTTTTTTTCAGAAAGTGCAATTTTGAGAGAATGTGCTAAAGAAAAAGATTTTGAAAAATTACAATAAATGTTTACTGAAAAAAAATTTGTCTAAATTTGTGTAACAAACTTGTCTAACTCTTCAAAAACAATATTATTTTTCTTTATTTTTTAAACGTTCTTAAGCATTAGGGAAAACATTTCAAAGTAATTCAGACTGGACAAAAAAAAAGTTAATCAAGAGAAAAAGAATATTCAGGAAGAATAAAAACATTGGCGATGCATGAATCCGTATAATTTATATCTTGAGATGAGCTCGGAACGCCTTCTTTAATTTCAACTGACGCCTATTTTATCTTAATTTAATGGTCCATCCAAGCCCATTCTACATCACTCCAACTATACAGCTAGACTTGTCTTCTTATCCTACAGCATCTAATTGTTCTTACCAATTGAATTTAAGATTGATCTATTAATAACACAATTAAAACAATTAAAACCTTAACAAGAAAAACATTTAATGATCATTTCTTGGTTTAGAAATGTTGTGAAGAACATTTTAAAAAAACTTCTAAAATACAAAAATTATAAAGTGCAAAACTGAACAGTAGTAATCTGGACGGCGCTGAAAATTTATTTTATTGGTAAACAATAGGAATTTTTTTTAGAAAATATTTAAAGATTGTTTCAAATTTCAAACGGTTTTATAATAAAAGAATGTGTTTGATGTTAAAAAAGCAAAAATTTTCGCCCATTTGTACACATTCTTAAGTAATCTTATTCAAATAATTAATATTAACAAATATTAAATCTGTTAAAAAATTCGATAAAACAGGAAAGGAAAGTGGAAAACATTATTCTTTTAAACGTTGGTAGGTAAAAAAAAGATGAATCGGATTAAAGGCCGATGAAAAAATTGTTCAAGGGGAAAGGATTGATTAAAAATTTTGCTTAATGCTGAATAAATATAACTCCAGATCTTAATGTTACCGATGTTTGCTTATTATTTTTCATTGGTTGCTCTGAATTTTGTGTTTTTGCGTTTTTGTTTCTAATGCCTTTCTCTGTCTTTTGTGTGTTTTTTCTGTCAATATTTATCGTCCTTATCGATTTCCATAAATGTTCATAGTTTTTGCAATGCAATTCATTTTTGTAGATATGAAAATTTATTTGAATTGGTTTTTATGCACGTTAAAATATATTTATGAACCAACCTTGTGGATTTATTGGCGATGTTGGAGCCTTTCTTATAATATCATGTTGTTAAATTTCACAGATTAGAACTTGCAAATAGTCAATATCATAAAACTTTTTCAATAGTGGCAATTTTTTTTGTCACATTGCATGCAATGGCAGATTAAAAAATTATAAGTTTTTAAATAATAAAATTACTTTTCTAAACATTTATATTTCCACGTGTCGTTATTTGCGTTAGTTTCTCCGACAAGTTCTTCTGTTTTCTTAGGAGGAACGTCTGAGGGGTAAATAGGTTTGACGAAGAAGTTGTTTGCTATGCTTCTTCTTCAGATAACAAGATGGCACTGGCGTCAAACAAAAAACTTACAAAATTTTAATAAACTACGTACACAACTAATTATTATGCTTACGTGAATTTATGTATGTATAAGTTGCAAACAAGTTTTGTATTGAATGAAATATCCCTTCTAGGCCTGATAAACCATCTGCATGTTCTTCAAAACATCAACTCTTTATAACTTTAACGTGATAACATCATCAAAACACTTTATAAGTTGTAATGAGTTTTTCTTTTTCAAACAATTAAGCAATGCAAGATATAAAAACCAAAACTGAAAATTTTAAGTGATCGGTTTTTTCAATTATGGCTGAGTATTTACTTTTCTTTATTTCATTTAGTTCCACAAAAAAAATGTAAACCAAAATTACAAACCTTTAACAACATTACAGATAATAATCTAGTTAGTTATTAAATCGAAATTTAAAAATTTAAAACGACGGAACTGAACAAAAATACAAGAACGCGTGTGTTGTTGATGTTCTCCCACCGACCAGATGAGATTAGATGAGTTGATATGCGCAGAACACGCACAAGTTGCTTCTGTTCGAACGTATAGTGCACTACTCTTCATATGTTTGTTATATACATATATATTATATACAAACCTGAAGATTTTTCTTCAAAAAACTGCATAATTTTTGAATGATGCTTCCATTCAAATAATGATTCACCTGAATAATTTTTTCTTTGTGATAATGAACTCTTTGAAATTACATAATATTTAGATGTGGTTTGGTTATACCTTTGCTATAATTCTATGTTGACTGTCTTAACGGTAGCATAAGTTTATACAGTTCAATTAAAAAAGTGTGGTAGAATTTGTCTAGAAAGCAACTTTTATGTTTTTATATTTTGTTTATGTGGCACAGTAAAACCATTTTCCACGCGAATAGATGTAATTTAAATTATGCATAAGACACAGAATCTGGCGTTCTTTTGATGTTGAAAAACAAGACGAGGAAAAATATTTAAAGAGGTTTTTCTAGTTAATTTGTGTGGGATTTTGTTGATTGTGACGCAGAGTCTTGTAAATGATGGAAAGAAATTTTGAGAAATTTTTCGCTTGATGTGACATTTTTTGAGGTGTTATGAATAACGGTTTAGGAAAACTTGAGCATCTAGTGCTGTTTTATAAAGCTAGAAAATTAAATTTAACGCTTGGATGATAAAAATAACAAATGAAATTGTATAAACTATGAAACAAATTTACAAAAATTTAGTAAAGAGTTTTTCTCAATTTCTAAATTAGGTTAATGGCATTTGAATTAGTTGTTTTTCATATAACTATACCGTGCTTGAACTATTTACTTAACAGAGGTTCTAATTGTTTGGTCCTGAGAGAATAAGTAGGTAAAAATTAATAATGACAAAATATAACAAAATTAATGTAATGCGTAGTAAATGATCTTTTAGTGGAAGTTTTATTTTAAATTAGATGATAAACTTTATTTTCAATGTTGTTACATGCACTGTATTGTTTTTAATTCGTTTCTACAGCGGCTTCTAGGAATAAATCTGCTCTGCATTGAATTTCTCCCAAGTTCAATGAAACATAATTTGTGAAATTTTAAAATTGAAAAACAAAATAATACCTTAAAAATCTGACGTTATTTGCAAATGAAAATTTATCATCCCTGATAAATTGGAAGAGCCCAAAAAGTGAAACAGATGTCTCGTTCTCATTCCGTTTTGAACGCTGACGTTAGTGGATCTTCTTTCTTTATTTCATTGAAATTTTTCTTTCAAGTTTTGAAATGAAATATAAAAATAAAATTTTTTAGATGTTTTTGAACAAAAATAATAATATAAATATAATAATATGTTTAGATATAAAAAAAAATCGAACTATTTTGGATATTTGTGAAAACTCGGTAAAATTTGGCACCTATGTAACTTTGATTTGTGTTATAATTTGATTTTCAACAATATTATACCATCTAACAATATTTTTCAAAATTTTTCATATAAAACTAATCTTGTTGAATAAAGAAACAACAAAAAAAAGGGAATTTTTTGAAAGTTTATAAACCAGCACGTTTTGCATTCATCTCAGTTTATACAAAAAGAGAGACCAGGCTCACAAAACCCGCATTAAGTTTCTTCATCCTTTTTCATGGAAACTGATGTGAGGTGATCTTTTGGTTCTGTGAGAAACAAACTAATTAATTGAAACGAATAGCCAAACAGATCATGTAATTTATATCTGTTTCATTATCTGAATTGAAGAATTTGAATTCACCACATATTCGTTATTATATATTGTAATACGTTCATTTAAATTAAATATTATTTATTTCGAATTTATATTATCATATTTATTTAATAATAATTCAATAGTTAATATGAGTAAATATCTAAAAATTTGTAGCCAATATTATCATGAAAAATGTAGAAACCAGTATAGAGCAGCATTAGTATAAACGACAGTACATGAATTGAAGATGTCAGTACGGATAATATTAACGATAATGGACTTTCTAACCAGCACTGATGATAACAACTGTAATATTTTCATTATCACCTACAATGACGGTGATGGTGAATAATATCATCTTTATCATCTTTAATATTCAATTTGATATAGAAGAGTTTTATTTAATTTGTTTAATGGGGTTTCCCTTTGAGATTTTAACTTAACTGACGCTATGTCAACAGTAACAATATTATAATTAACGTCACAAACACACAAAAAAATATTTGAAATGTAAGAACTAAAGTGAACAAACTCATCTTATTCACCGTCAATATCATTGTTGTTATCATCATAGTCATATTCATCGTAATAATCACCACCATGTGTATTAGTTCATTAACTCGTTCATTAATGTATTCGTCCATTCAACCATTCATTCATCAATCCATCCATCCATTTCCCACTCATTTATTCATTCATTCATTCATTCCTGGTAGATTATTAATAGTGGCAGCAGATGCGGAAAGATATGCGACGTTAAAATAACAAACGAACCAGTCCTATTAACTACCATACACAATGCAATATTTTCAAACATAAAATAATACAATACAAAAAGGTGTAATACGTGATACAAACAATACAATATACAATACAATACGTGATACATGACATTACATAGTACAACACAACAGCATGCTATAGAGAACGTTGCTTGTACAAAACAAATATCATACAAGATATGTATAATAATATGTCTTTAAGAGATTCAAAAAATTAGATAATGCAAAATATCTATATAAAATTAAACATAATTGAAAATAATCATAATATAAATTGTTTAATAAAATACATTATACAAAATTGAGTGGCAATAAGTAATTAAAAAGTGGCAAAATGCAGATTAATAAATACAATACAATATTTAAAATACAATACAATACAAAAATCCAGCACAGTCAATATAACGACAGACAAAATAATAATGTAATAAAGCAAACAAACTAGGAAAAAATTTAATAACTATATCTCTATATTAGAAAAGCTAACAAATAATTAATAAAATGCATAATTTCAAAAGACGACAAAATATATTTTGGCAAAATGAGTTTACTAATATTAATGTGTTGTATAAGTGTTTTTTTGAGTTGTTTTATTTGTTTATTGGCGAACACATGAAAGACATTTTCCGAATATAACATTCAAATTGATTTTGTGACACTAACAGGTGTATTTTTGTCTTTTATTCTGTAGTCTTATATGACATCTATTAACCAAAAAAAGATTGGTTCCATTCAGTTAATCAAAAATGCTTGAAATAATGAGTTTTTACCTATCAACATGACATTATTCCAACTTAACAGACACATTAAAAATTTAACACAACCGGCTTGAGACGACCTGATCTCAATGAATTTTTAAAAATAGGTCAGTGCAAAGTAAAAAAAAAAGTCCTTATAATTATTTAGCCATTCTGACAACAAAATGTTGAAAAACTAATTAATGTATAAACTTTTTTTACTAATAAGTTTGTTTGTACAAGAAAATGTTACTTTATAAATTTTTTTTCAAAATAAAAGTCTATATCAGCTAAAAAAAAGCCGTGATATAACATGAGCTCATCTTGCGATTTCATTATTTAAAATCAGCCATCGTTTGTTCAATATTTTTTATTTGCAAAGTTTAGATGTGTTAGAGGAATGGGAATGTTTGATTATCTGGGTGTCTCGATAATATGGCCTGTGTTATGCAATATCATGAATAAAAAATTGACAGATACTAGAAAATAAAATATATAAATTTGTCAATTGAAAACAAAAAAAAATATTATTTATCAAGAAATATATTTTCGCAAACGTTTCTGCTGTGATGGAAAACCTGGAAATGAATGCTGACACGCGCAGTTGATGCAAGAAAAATTTGTGATTACAAAAAAAAATTAACGTTTGTTCGCTCTATTTAATCTTGGTTATATGGTTTTATTCATTCCTTTTACGATGCATACTTGGATGAAGAGTTGTTTATTTAATTACATCTAGAAATACCAATCATATTTCTCTACATACATTTATACAGTGGCGGATGAAAATAATCTTGACTGGGGAACATTTTTTGAAAATGTTTAAATTTTGACGGGTGGGGCAAAATTTTGACGGTTTTTTTTTCTGCTTTTTACTGACTTTTAATAAAAATACTGCCCACCGTATCACCACCACCCTCCCCATATCCGCCCTGCAGTCAAAAATGCTACATTAAAATGTAAGGGCTGAGATGATCGCATACTTCCAACTTGCTGATGACGGTGAATCAACAACATGCGGTTTAACTAATGCAATTTTTAAGCAAATTAATTCAGCTAAGCGTAAGAAATATACTTTTTAGACAAAATAGTCACCATTTTGCAAGTGTTTGGTAATAAATTTTTTATATTAAAATTTTTTCAATGTTTTTCTCAATGTCAATTTCTTGATTAAAAACCAATTTGTTTTCTAACTTTTATAAAAGCAATGTGAGTTATACTTTTATGTCTGTTCTTCAAATGTTTGCAAATGTTTTTTCATGAAAGATTCAAAAGTTGATGATTGTGAAAAATATCGATCGCAAAAACTTGCGTAGTCCAGAAAATTATCAAACTAATTTCTTCTGTTTTCATTTCATTTTTGTGTAGTTGAAGGTCACATTACTTTGCAATTTTATAGAGAACGACGCATAAACAATGTAAAAATAATAAAAACAGTAAAAAATGAGTGTTCTTTCTCTGAAGCAGACGATAAAAAACTAATTTCATTTGGTACGGAAAAAAATATTGTGTCCATAAGAGGAACATTTTGCCGTTTAATTACATTATTGCACCGCCAACTCGAGATGTTCCACAAAACAAGAAACCAATCAAAATTATTGAAATAAAAAAGAACAAATTAAACACACGTTTAAACACAGAGAATGTCTTGAATATTTCAGTCCAAAGAGCTACAGAGTCCATCAAATTTCATCATACCACACAACTTAATACACACACCATACATCTCGCCACGCCAAACCACATTACGCCACACCCACCACACCACAACACAAGTAACCACACGACGGCAGCTACAAACAACAAGCGACTGCAAATATTTCAACATTAGCGTTATCGAGTAGACGACCATAATGAATGTAATAAAGTAACATCGTACCGCAATTAACAGACCTACATTGGTTGATACAGAAAACTATCAACCTAAACTCAGAATCTTTATTATCGACTAAATGTTTTTTAAATACACAAACATATGTACACAATTGTACACAAAAGAGACATACACCAAAATAAACATCTTGTTTGAAACTATATGCTATATAGGTCCATATTTTATTTAAATATTCAAATGCTTAAGCCAAAATATATGATAGAATTACGAGCTTTAAATTAAGAATCTATACTTGTTATGTTCTAAGTAGATATGGATACGCAGTCTGGCTAAACTTATTTTAATGGTGTAATAATATTCTTAAGTATTCTCTGGTGCATGATTTGTGTATTGCGGTTTGTTATAAAAAGAAACTTCCTTTTGTTTTCTAACAAAAAATTTCATTACTCTCCAACGAAGAATAATGTGCGGCAAATATTTTTGTTAACGAAAAATAAAAATTAAAAGGACTGGTAAATAAAAAAGATGGAGTGTGATAACGCAAGGAAGAACTAAAACAACATTCATCTTTTCTTCATATTCTGTGTATTCACTCGTGCGTTTGCTCTTTAAAATGTACGTACACGTATATTCACATTTTTATACAGGCTTATTTATGTATATTACCTATAATATGTATAATAATATGTCTTTAAGAGATTGCAGGCGGGTATTAAATAAGAATTTGCCTTAATTTAAATCTCTAGGAAAGATGGGAGCATTAAATTGCGTCTGATGGATGCATAAAGTTACCCTTTACACGTTGTCGCATTAGGCAGCATTATGCTGAACGTGACGTGAAACTTTGTTGAGGGATGAGATTCATCCAGACGTGCCTCACCTCGAGTCCATTCTGTCTCTCTCAGTATCCAACTTTGGGCTACTCACTCAAGTACATACAGTACAATGTATGTGTACATATTACATATTTCTTTGTTTTCTCCTGTGTTAATTTATGTGGTTAATAGTTTGCAATTACGATATTGTTAAAACTAATTCCAATTAAAATAACAATTTTTTGTTTGTGGACTTTGTTTAAACTTAATTTTTCAAATAAAATTTGCAGCATATCTGCAAGTTGCATGTACTTTTGTATTTTTCAAATATACAATCAAAATCAAACAATAAAGACCTTTCATAAGCTCATTTTTTACAGAATAATTTTACATATGTTCATGTATTGAGTGTATGAAGCTAGAAAACCAACTAAAGACCAAACAAATAACGAACCTCTAACAGCACATTTGTGGAATGAGGATGAATGAATAATAAGCTGAGAAAACCTCTGAATGAAATAACTTTCAAGCGAATGACAAATCATTATTACATCACAAAACAACTACACACAGGCACGTACACACACGCACGTACACACATACACACATATACATATACGCTCACAGGTCAAACAATGCATTCGCACACGCACATGCATGCATGCATAGAGATATACAATCAGCGTTTTGGTCATAAACATATCAGCCGTCACGCCTTTTAAACAAAATACATGAACCAACCCATTAAGAAAGACACCCATATGCACATGTGCGTTCATTTAGTCGGAAATGCAAATTCCACATTCACACACTTTCCACATTTTATAACCACATGGTTATAAAACGTGTAGAAATTATAAATACAAATGCATACACTTGTGTACACATATACATAAAAGTTTAGAGACTCTTGCGCACAAATACGCAAACATGGAAAACGACGTATGCATAAACATCAATAGCGAACGAACAATGAATGATACGTTTGTTTTGTGGTTGTGCTACATACGTGCACGCGAGTGTTGAACAATGATGGCGTCCCTCACGGTCTTTCTCATCAAGTAATGTTCATCTGCTCTCCTAAATATCTGCGTGTGTACGTACGTGTGTGTATGCGTTCATGTTTATCAGTATGTTTGAGCGTAAATTGGGTGAATGAATATTGTTACTCGCAATGCATTTAAGTTATGTTGCGTTTGTTTCTGAGTGGCTACTGTTATGAGATAGTTTTTTCATTTATTGAGTTGAATTAGATGTTTAATCAAAAAGATTTTTAAGATTTTACATTTATAATTATATTTTTTTAAACAGACAAAGACTTTCATTTATTTAAAAATGCAAGCTAATCATTATGTTTTTTTTCAATTTCAAGTCCAATTTCTTGCCAAAGAAATAAACATAACTCTACATTGAAAAAACAAAATCTAAAACTTCTGAAAAATAATAAACAAAGAATGCATTCCACATGAACTTTTGCAAAATTTTTGAACATTGAAGCCCCAATATACAGAGGCATCTTGTCCTAAATAACCTGGCTCCATATATATCAGGCTTGTTAGTAAATCGCAACTTGACATTTCACAGCATTGGTAGAAACGTGAGGTAGGGAAGGTACCATAGCAGCAGTGTATAATCTCGTTTGGCATTCCGTATTCATTAACATCTGATGGTCAAGTTGTTTATTGATGTCGGGAGATCACATTGTGGCGTGACATTTGATCTTCTGTACGGAGGTAAAAAATGGTTTCCGTTGGTCTTTCCGTTGTAAGATGAACATTAGCCGTTTTCATAGAAGAACAATATGTTTCTAATTAGTTGATGCGGAATTTTGTGTTTCTCTCTTTGAAGATATAAAGCTTCATGTTCTGGTGTCAGTGCTATGCAGGGAAGTGTGTTTAAAAAATAGAAAATGACAATTGGAAAGTAATTTTAAAAAGTTTATTTTCTCCAATTATTTTTCTTCGTTCCTAAAAAATAATCAGAACGGAAATTATTTATTTTATGAAAATTTTTTTTAATTTTTTTTTTCAATTACATCATCAAATTCTAGATACAGAAACAAACTTGTGGCGGACGCAACATTTGCGACTTGATTTGAAGACAGTGTAGCAGGTGAATTTGTTTTACTATTTCTTGTCCATTCATCGATTGATTTTTAACATCAAAACCAAATCCTACAACATTTTAAAACTAATTACTGTTTTTTAAATTGATTCTAATTACAATCAAATTTTTATTTAGAAGGTATTTACTATTTTTGAAAACTAAACCAAATTAGAAACAATTTTTGTTTCAAATAACTAAGACCTTCGCTAAAAAATGATCCACTCAGCAAATTGAAATGTCAAACTTTTTCATGATAAAAGTTTGAAATACTTTATTGTAAATAAAAAAAAATCACCACCAGGTAATGAAAGCTATTTCAACTGATTTAACGCAGCTCGTATGTAAATAATGCATATTAATAATGCAACAACTGCTTCATGTCAGTGTACATTCAGGAAACTTGAAAACCGTGCAAACCACGCTAATGCTTATACTACCTCGAATAAAAACTGACTCAAACACATACAAAAAAACATAAACAGGAACACACAATCTCAAAACACAATGACACACAGAGGTATGTAGAATCAGGGACAAGCAGTAACGTGTCATAAATTTATGCCCACTGGCTCGCCGTACCAAATATGCTCGATGCATGGACGTGATAACAATGAATGAGCAGCAACAATGAATGTTCCATTGAATAGTTATGTACATGTATGCAAGCAGCTGAAAAGTGAATAATATTTGAGAAGCCTGGTAATTATTCATACATTTATTATCTAACCTATCAATGCTTTCGTAGAGTTTATGGTCTAATTTATCTTCTCAGTTACGTGCGTACATTGGCAGTTTATTAGCTATAAAGAATAATGAAAATTTATTTTATATGCATGCAAATAATAGTAAATGCATTCAAAAGTTAAGTACATAACCGATCAAATTCAAGAAATTCAATTAATAATAGCAGACACATGCGTAAAATTGATAAACAGTGTTAGCAGCAACCTAGATGTCAATATCGTTGAATGAATAAATATACCAAAAAACAAATGAACAAGCAAAAATTGAATTGTTGGCATGATGAAAAATATGTTGAAAGATAATCTGAGCGGGCAGACAGTGAAGGAGGATTCAGAGGAGAATACTGAATTCATGGTGTCACCATCATAAATTACCTAGCATCGCTCTGCTCCGGTTAAAACATTCGTGAGAAGATTATCATACAAATGTTCCACTTGATATCTGCATACACGTGAGTAAAATAAATATTTATTTGTAATAATAGCCAATGTGATTGCTTTCCAGCTGATCTATTGATTGAGTAATGCCTAGCGCAAACATTGTTCACTGGTGTGACGTACACAATCTTTTGTTTGCCTTCACAGATGAAGTACTCGCGCACGGCAAACAACACATGCAGAAACTCATGCTTAGACACATGTACCAACACATACAAAAACACATACACAAACACGCACACGTGGGATGCCAAGTTTGGAACGTCTGATAGTATTCTAACTTATATTCGTAAGAAATTTTTATAATTTTCTTTGCATGAAAAACTGCGCTTGTGTGGAAATAGTAAAAATAATAAAAAAATTATTCAGTAACATTTATTTAATGTTCTTGGAGTTGTAATGGGTTAGTCTGTAATATGGGACGTCATTATCTTCTTCGTTCTACAGCTTATCTTGATTTATTACATTTACACTTTTCGTGCAAAACTGTGAGAAAATTTGGCAAAGACCTCGTAAAGAAGATTTTATCTAGGAAAACATCAACGTAAGCAGAGCAGCAGCATGAATGTATGCAGGCGGCCATTACACCAACCAGCCGGCATTGTTTGATGGTCGTTAAAATTTGCACCCGAGCCAAGTTATCTATCCATTGAATTTCAGAGACATGTGAATGAATGACCCGTTCGATAAACGCCCTAATGGACGGGCGTTATACCAGGCTTGCAAGTTAATTTTAAAAATGTTTGAATTCCAAATATTTGATGATAGTTTCTAATAAGATTATTACTGATAACGTTTCTTGGCATATTCTTACTTAAATGTTAATGTTTGAATGAAACGTCGGCTTACTGGAATAATGAACATCTTTTATATCATGATATCATTTATCTATTACTAAAAAGCCATAAGTATAGAAGGTTATTTTAAATTATTTGTGAATAAAACTCAATACAATGTTGATATCGGTATATTTTTTGATCGCGAAATTGTATTATAGAAAAAGTGAGTTTTGAAAAAATTTTGAATCTCAAACTTGATAAAAAAAAATCTATAAATTTTATTTCTTGCTGTTGATTTTATTTAGAAGAAAACAGTATTTATACCTTCCAAAGTATATGATTTATTGTATAAAAAATATATTTTCAGAAAATAAAATCTTTCCAAAATTTTCACTTAAAATATTTTTAAATTTAACATGAACTTCCGAAAAAAAAAATGAAAAAATAAATAAAGTTAAGAACACGCGATTGTGTGGATGCCATAAAATGATGAATGAAGCTATGAACTCAAGCCACAACCAGCAAGCACCTTATGTACCCACACAAATTTCAACTATAACCCTAACCCTAACCCTAACCTAAGGCGATTATCGCACTATTGTATTTAATCGCCTATAAATAGTTTTCGTAAATGTAGTAAAAATTTTGTACGAAGTACAGTGGTTTTTATGATAACTCTTGAAAAATTTAACCGGTTTAAAAAAAATTGAAAATATTTAGGAGATTAATTTGACAATCTAAATCATTTTTGTTAAAAAATTTCATATAATTATTTTCATTGGTTTATATAAACAGTAGTAGTCAAATTTTTTTCCTCATCTTTTAACATTCATGAAAATATTTGTTGCTATGCATCACCATCCGTCATCATACCGTTTTTTGTCATTTGATTTTGTTTGTTATGACATATTTGTAAAATATTTCTTTACTATGTTTTACCAGGTTCTTACTGTTATAAATATTGCTAATTTTTACTATTAATATAACTATTTACTGCTGATTAGTACGCTTTACTTGGGTGTGTGTATATTTGTAAACGCGCATCGCTCCTATTCACCCATGCAAACACATACAAAACCAAACAACACCCACACCACATACACACACACACACACACACACACACACACACACACACACACACGTATAGACAAGACAACATTCATTTGTTAGTACTTAGCGTGTAAGTAATTTAAGTAGCATCATAAGACACGTCTCTGCTGTCGTCTTGAGAAGAGGCTTCAATGTTTTTGCCACAGATGGATGTACTGTGTATGTTTTGTTTTGTCTTGATTATGTTTTTGTTTGTTTTTGTTTCGAACCTTGTTTTTCTGTGTAACAGATTCAATCTTCAAATTTCTCAGAGTTCAAGACACAGAAACACGTTAGATGAATAAAAAACTTGTGGCAAAATCTCTTAAATGAGGAGTAATCCTCAAATAAGAAGCAAAAATTTTTATGGTAAGTATTGTCAAGTTGTTTATTTTTAAAAATTTAATAGGATTATAAAAAAAAACATGAAATCAAAAAACAAACTTGTCAAATTTCATACTAATAATGAGTTGTTTGTATTGAAGAGCAAGAGGCAAGCAGAATTAGGAAGAAGGGAGTAATGAGGAAAATACTGGGTTGCTCGTCACAAGCTGTCACATCTGCTTCTTCCCCCATTTCTCAATTTCAACAACAAACCTCAACTTACACTTTTACATTTTTGTTGCTAACATCTGGTGCAATAACTGTTAGTAGTTATAATAGCATGTAACAGGTAAGTGAAATGCTGATTATCATGATGTCTAACCAACCAATCCCCAGATTGTTCGTAAAACATATGAATATTTTTGAAAATCATTTTAAAAGAGGTCACATTTATTTACAAAAAAGTTGAATTACAACATTAAACATGAATATTTTTGGAATTTACCATATTCTAGGGTACACACCGATAAACACTTACACAAAAAATGAATACGACATGCAACATGTATATAAAAATACGTACATACACAAACGTGCACTTGGACATGAACATACACACACAAACAAACACACACACAAACAAACAAACAACAACATGGACGTAGAAAAAAAACTTACACGAGTAAATACAACTGATATATGTGCTCTCTTCAAATAACGCTAATAAACTATATAGCTCCGTAGTGCAGTGTGCTACACCAGCATCAACGTCACCACTCATCCTTTGCAGATAAATAGAAAAAATAATTAAAAATGACATAATAAAATGATGTATTATGTCCGCTGAGTAGGTTCATATGTTCAAATACAAGCAATACATCTGCCTTAACTTATTTAAAATTTACACCTCAATCATTTATAATTTCTGTTCTTCTTATTTATTTGAATGTGTACGTGTAGTGCTGTTTATTTCTGCAGGCAGTTGCCTATATCAAACGAAGAAGGATGTCGTACATATGAAGAAGCAAGACACACAGCACAACTTCTTGTATGTGCTGTTGTTGATAGACAAGACGTGCATGTCGTTAGACCAGACGTGCATGTCGGTAGACCAGACATCCGTGTAGCTGTACAACACACTGATCATCACGTTGCAGTAGATGGCGTGAATTTTCGATGATCATTGTGGGGAAGAGTTTTATTATTGCTGTTAAGATTACAATAAAAGGTATTTGCAGGTTGTTTAAATTCTGGTGATTTAAAAGCAAAAACCATTTACCGTACCCTTTTTTCATTCAATGTTTTTTCATCATTTAGCAAACAGCTAAACACAAACTTGTAAAGCAGAATTTCAAATTTACCAACTTATATTTAAAAACTTACAATCTGCTTTTTTAGTTCAAATTTTCAAATTGACATCTGGTAGGTGTTAGCAACATTTTGTTAAAAACAAAAACAAAAAAAATTCTTGCAATGATATATAAAAAGTAGATAAATAGATGCCACTACATTTTTTGTTACATAAAATCATTGAAAAACTATTTGCAACCAATTGACTGCTTATCATTTTAATTAAATACACGATTAAAATTTAAGAAAAACTTTAAAGTTAAATGTTTTGACGTGGGTGTTCACTGTTCATTACAATCGTACGTATAGGTAGAGGTTTAGTTGAACGAAACGCTTTTTTTTACACTCATCGCAGCGCAATGGCGTCTGGACTGCTATTGAATTCGCTTTCGTTAAGAGGAAATTAAGTAATTGCTTCGCTGATTTCTTTTTTTAAATATTTTCCAAAAGTATTAAATTTTCATTTCATTTATAAAATTAGTTTACACGTTCCATAGAGCACTTTCTCAATTAATTTTCTATCCTACATACCCGGCAAACTTACTGCTACTGTTTTATAATAACGACCACGAAAGACTAGCCATTCAATTTACTGATTGAAAAAGTCTTCAACCAATCATTTCAATCAAAAAATATTGCGTTAAATTTAATTTTTTGTAAGAAAGAACTAAAATATTGAATGATGTTAACAGATGATAAAGAACTTGATAGTCCATTCCAGTAGCAAATTTCTAAACGTTTTACATGCACGAGGATGTTCGTTTTAGTAGAGGACTCTAGTGAGGTTTTTTTTCACAAATTAGCATCGATGTACTACAGTTTAGTTTTTTGTAGCTAAGCAATAATAACTTTTTATTAAATTCAAACGTTTTAATTAGTTTTAGTAACGAATCGAACGGAAAAAAGTCATTTAAGTGTTTACAAAAAAGTAAAGTATTGACGATTTCAAGATTTGATGGCAGTTATACAATATAAAATAAACAAAGTCATCAATATTATCCATGAAGATCTATTATAATACAAAGTTTATTAATTGCACTTGACGAGAGTATAAAATAAATACGTAAGAAATACTTTTTATAAAAAATCAAGTAAAATATAAAAACTGTAATAAAATTAACATCAATTCAGTATTTGTAGACAATGATGCCAGTTTGTAAGACATTTGTGGTGTGACGTATGAAAATATATAATATGATATATGAGTAACATTGCTATCTCCATCTATATCTCCAAAATTTGCTTGCTTACATCGGTGTACGAAACGTACACAACTGACAGTCATACAATATAGGTAGACATATCATATAAACAAAGAGTACTAAAATATTAATCTAAGATTGTATGGTTGATGAATTAAATAGAGTTATTTCAATACTTCATTGAGGCATCAGCATCATGTGAAGAAATGTTAAAAAAAAGTTTCCAAATTTACACTTTTAAAACTAATGATGAAACATCCTATTTAGAAATTACTGACACGTGCTAACAACAATCGACTATGATGTGCTTGCCTACAAATAAATATCATCCACTGATAACAACTTTCTTCGGAAAAACTTTCGCTGGCGGTTTCACTGCAATTTATCATCACCATCAATGCCAATGCTGTTACTCTGAGTGTTGTTGTTAATGTTGCTGTTGTTGTTGTTGTTTGAGTTGTTTTTGTTTTCTTCCATTTTAGTTGTTTGGTTGTTATTGATGTCGTCGTCAGAGAAGTTTGCACTGAATAGAAAATCATTGCTCTTGTACTGTTTCTGACCCAACATCGCACTGAAATCATTTTTGTTGTTGCTGATCTGCTTATCGCTATCGTTGGTTTGAGCAATGGAATAACAAATACTGCTGTACAAATCGTTGTAACTCTCGTTATTAACCCTCCCAGAATTTAAACACGCGTCGGTGGTAATATCTTTGGCAACAGACGCAGCATCTATTTCGTCGATCATGAAGTTGATATTTGTCTCGTTGTTACTGTGCATGGCGTTCTTGTTCATATCAGCATGTAGAATGTTGTTGCTGTTCGGAGTTCCACTGTTGCAAATGTTGCTCTGTGTTGTTGCACTGGTGTTGTTGTTGTTGTTGTTCTTAGTTTTGTTGACGCTGCTGCAGTTCACCTGACCACCAAGGTTAGCTACTGAAGCTGCGCCAACGTAGTGGCTTCCTGCGTTCTGATTGGTCGGTTGGGGAAGAGCTATGCTTTCAACTATCAACGACAAACAATCCAGACTCGAAACGCTATTGGACGAGAGAGGTGATGACGTAGAAGATGATGTCATCGATGGAGAAGTCATGAGGAGGGAAGAAGGTGTCGTGGCAGGGGGGTAAGGGGTGTTGTAGCGCACTCTGAACTCTGTTTAAACAGTTAAAAGTTATTTTAATGTTTTAAATCATTAAATATAACAATAAATTTGGTGACACAAATCACACTCACTTAAAATCATCCAAAAAAAAATTTATTAATGTAATTATTAGAAATATAATTTAAATACAGCAAAATTTTTTATGAAATAATTTCATTTTAATCTTTCCATCTTCCATAAAATTGACGATGGCTGCAAGGAAATGATAATTTCGTCATAAAACTCAAACTCCCTATCATGCCTCTCTCTTGTTAGCTCCAGGTGTTAATCTTCATGCAATTTAATGGCATTATATTTAATGAGCGAAAGAGAGTGAGAGAGTTAGTCTATAAGGAAATAAAGATTTGAACTGTAGGAAACATTTGCGATTTAAATATGAATTTCGGCTGAAGTGTTTTTGCTTACAATATAACAATCACGCGCATACACACACTTACACATTCACCACACGCACAAACATACACACATGCACACACACACACTCACACACGTCACGCAAACATACACACACTCACACACGTCACGCAAACATACACACACACACACATTCATTACTTAATGTACTTGATGTGTTATGACATTTCGATGAAATGATGAAAATCCATTGAAATATTTTAATTGTATCATCAGCAACTTTATAATCCTCGTCATCATCATCATCATTAGCATTGCCATTATCATCATCATCATCATCATCATCATCATCTTTATTGCTATTGACGTTGTATCATCAGCAGAACTACATCAAAGAAATCAATCCAAATATTCAGTCTAATCATTATCGCAGTCTCGTCATTGTTCCACCAAAATATGTTGTCTGTCTGTGTGCCTGTGTGTGCATGTGTACGTGTATGTCCGTGTGTTAATATGAATGTGTATGTGTTAATGAGTGTGTGTGTGTCTATATGTGTGTGGGTCTCACTGTTCGTTTGTGTATGTCTGTTGGCGAGAATGTGTGTGTTTCTGTGCATGAAGTGTTGTGTGTATTTTATTATATATGTGTGTACATGCGAATGTTTGAGTATATGTAGAAATATTACATATTTAATTTGTGGGCGTGTAAATATTTACTGTTTATACACACGCTTATTCAATTATATCATCAATTTTAATTCTTTCGCAGAGGAATTTTTAAACTACTCCCAACTATAAAACTTATAAAACACCAAGTAAAAATGATCCAACAAACGGTATATTAATATTACAATAGTTGGATATGTATATATAACATAAGTTATATACGCGGTTATGTATGTAACAACAGTAATGGTAGATGTGTGAGTGTAGTTACTTAGTCCTAATGTATTTTTGCACGGAGCAAGAAGGCGTGTATGTGTGTATTCAAATGTTCATAATTGCCTTCTGTGGTTAGTGTATGATCGTCCGATGATTGTAACATTTAGGCAAAATTTTGGCTTGTGGAGATGCTAGAGGAATGGGAGATTTGTAAAAATTATTTATTTGATATTACTTTTTTATTATTTTAAAATTTTGTTTATATTTCAACATTGCCATAATTTTGTACACGTTTCATTTTTTATTTTGTGTTTAATTATTTTATGCAATCATTTGGTGAACTTTCACAGTGTGTGCCATACATACACAATGTTAGGTGGGATCTGTATGATAGAACAGCTATATCATTGATTCTCTTTTTTATACATAGACATTTACAATTCTATTATAAAATCATGATTTTTCTATGCGTGATATAGTAGCATTTATACAACAAAATTTTATTGCTCATACACTAACTAAAAAATAAATAATCAATAAATTTCGTGCGTTAGCGTTTTTATGTAAACAAAACAACAAAAAGCAGCAAGCTCAGAACCGATGCTTTATGTTTATAACAACATACTAATGCATGTATGGAAGACTAAATACGCATTTCAATACGCATATGTACGTTTGTGTGTGTTTTTGTGTGCGTGCCGTGATTGTGTATTTGTTCGTGCATGTGTGTGTGTGTGTGTGTGTGTGTGTGTGTGTGTATGTGTGTGTGTGTGTGTATGTGTGTGTGTGTGTGTGTGTGTATGTGTGTGTGTGTGTGTGTGTGTGTGTGTGTGTGTGTTTCCCTCTAAAGTTTGCAGATATATTTGTAAAATGTTGAAAAGTTTACGAGTAATTATACAAAACATCAAGGAAGAAATTGTAAAGGGTTTTATTATTTAAAACTTTTGAATTTCAATTTAAAAGTATTTGCCTAATTGTTTTTACCTAATTATTTGTTTATTTGATAAAAATTATAAACAAAAATAACACTTTATGAAGTTTGTTGGTTGAGGAGTTTACACGTTAGAGAGTTTACATGTAACATTTTATTTTAGTGCGCATGCGTTCATTTGAGTCTGCAAATTTTTGCAGCTGTTTCCGTCAATCACTGTGGAGAAGAGGTGAATTGATGCGTATAATAGCTTCTATGAACATCCATTTCTTTGGTTAGAGCGCTCTCTACACACACATACAATACCACATATATGCATCCATACCTACAAACACACACACACACACACATACTTGCTTATATAACATACATTTATGAAATATTTGTATGTCTGCATATAAGGTAAGGTATAAAAACATGAGTCTGTGGAGAAAAGTATTTGTTTGTATGTGTTTGTATTTCGTTGTATTTGTTTTTAGGGTTTTGTATGTACTTCGTGCAAATTTTATTTGTGTGTTTTTATGTAATTTCATTTGGTATAAAAAAATTTGATCCTTAAGTGTTAAAAATGTTTGATTAAGTTCTGCTTGTTTTTCCTCGTGCCTAGTTTTTTTATGAATTCCATTTGCAGTTTATTGTTATACTATAATGATGTATGCCTGTGTTTGTTCGTATATGTGTGTGTGTCTGTGTGTGTGTCTGTGTGTGTATATACATATTTGAAAGATCAGTTACAAACTACACGTGCAGTATAAAATATCAATCAAGAGTATACAATAACGGTTTAGTTACTGACCGTTGTTACTTTCGAAGTTGTTTCTTAGTGGTAGTAACGTCTCTTGTACCTGCAAAATAGTTTTTTTTTTAATATTTTCATTCTATAACAAAATCATTTTTATGTACAGTCTTTCGAATGAATATTTAAAACATATTTTATACAAAAACAATTTTATTTTTTTATTATTAGTCTCATTTTGAATCAGACTAAAACCATCAAAAAACTTCAACATTCAACAAAAAGCAACAACCTATGGCAACAACCTAACCAGTGATAAAATTTACGAAACGCAATGCACTACCTAATCCTAAAAAATCAACATGTTTAAACACACATACATAAGCACACTCACAAATAAACGGCATTCACTCACAAACGTGCAAACACACACACATACACACACACGCACACACACACACATGTACACATACACACACACACGCAATTTCTGGCCCGCAGACTTTTAAATTGAATGCGTGGCCAGTAGGTTGGCTAAACAAAACATTTATCTGTTAATTATCAACTGTTAATTTCCAAAAGCTATTTTCAATTAATGCTCTATTTTAACGCTTGTGTAACGTTTCTTCCGCATGTTAGCGAGTGTGAGTGTATGTGTGTGTGCGTGCGTGCGTGCGTGCGTGTGTGTGTGTTTCTATGTCTATGTGCGTGTGTGTGCGTGTGCAGATGTAATGATGCTCACTCTTGAATATTTTTTTAAACTTTTGTATTTTAAACTTCAAAGTCATGTAATTTTTTTTATATCAATCTTTCAATTAAAACATTTTAAAAATTAATGGAATTTATCAAAATCAACAACAAAAATAATAAAAATAATACATTACAATCAAAAACAAACAACAAACTATTTAAGGAAGAATGTAAATATGCGTATGACATACTGCACGATAAATTATATTATTTATTAATATGGAGATGAAGATGCAGAAAATATTCCAGGAACTTCTGGGAAAGTAACTTTTATCTCGAGTATGAAAACCTCTTTGATAATCCGAACAGCTCTCACGCACACTCAGCCGCAAAATATTTTCAAATTATTTAACGGCATCTTCACCATTGCACTTGCAGATTGTCTTGCATCACCGTCTTAAATGACGCTTACATGTTCGAGTTTGGATGTGTTTTCCATTTACATTCTATTACAATAGTAATCAGGGTGTACGTTACTACGGAAAGTCTCGAACGCGATACTTTTCCATTCAAGGATAGGTCTCTATGATGGCTCTTCATAAAGAATGTTAACATTTGGTTTGTTATAAGGAGTTTGCTCTGAGAGCAAACGAAAAATTTTGAGTGCATTTCTAAAAATGTAACTGTATTGAAACTAATATTTTTTGTCCTGATATTTTTACTATTTAAAATTATAAAAATTCACTTACATTATATATATATATATATATATATATATATATATATATATACTAAATATACATGAAAAAAAAATAAATAGACTCAAGAATGAATGTTCAAAATAGGGAAAAAAATACGGGAACAATTTTCTACTGATCATGATCAAAATTGTTAAAAAATGAAACAGTCTCAATTTGTGTGCCAATCAAAATTAATTGATCAAAACAAGCATTGGTAAACTAAACTATTTTGAGTAAGTGTCCTGTCCATATAGAATGTAATATGTATAGTTTATATATTCAAAGTGAGGAATATGTAAATCAGTGCGTGAACCGTGCTTTTGACATTCAGACATTTCAACATAATGATAGCGAAACGCCTCAAATGTTTCAAACACCTCTCAACAAACACAACACCTTTAAAAACATTCACAAACAACCACTCACTCAAACAGATAAACACACACTCACATGGATTTATATTTGCATGTGTTTGTATATGTATGTATATATGAATATTTTTAAAACAAAAACATATACCGTGTTTGTATATACGTATTTTATTTATCTAATCAAAATGGTAAAAAAAATTCAATCTAAAAACGACAGTAGATAGACGAAAATAGATTAGCAAACAAATTGAAAAAAAAACTCCATCACGTTTGCATCAGACGAATGAAAGCTGATGAGTTTTATTTTATTCGCTCCTTGATAAAACATGCATCCTATCCATTTCTAAACATCTGGGCTGAGAACACACGCACACACACACACACGCACACACACATACACGCACACACACACACACACACGTGTATGTGCTCAACCAACTAAGTTCATATATCTATTTTATCTATTTGTAAAAGCATATTTGTATGATAAAGGATACACATAGCATCGTTAACACTTCTACAAATACTAGCTTACGTACAAATACATCCAATAAAGAAACAAATATACACTCCGTCAATCAATACAAAATTTTGCATAGATACAAACATACATGTAAACAAACATACAAACACATGTTAACATGCAAATATAAACTGACATACAAACAAGCATTGTATACAAACATACATGTAAACAAACATACAAACATATGTAAACACAAACAAACATACAAGCACGCAAACAATAAAAAATGTTACACGTGCACCTTGTACATTCTCCGTGAGAAAGGATGTTTTAATAACGTAAATGAACAACCGACAGGATGAACCATTATTTTGCATGCTAATATACAGATATAAGTTATATATGGTGATAAATGTGGTGATATTCAACAAATCAATTCTATTAAAAAATAATAATAATTACAATAATAATCATACACAAAATGGAAATGATTTGTCTAGTAATTTGGTTGAAAAGAACAATTCAACTAACATGTTTAATTGAGTTATAAATAACCTTTTACAAGTAGTCGCATGTCTTTAGAGGTGTCAAAATGTGTTTTTGCTCATACATTTCGTACATGTTCGTTTGTTTAAATATTCATCAAAGCTACACTTTGTTAATTTTCCACAAAACACAAAGTAATAAAATAGAGACCAAAAGGATATAAATGATAAATGAACGAAATGGTTGTAACAAAGGCAAGATCATTAACTGAGCCAGCCACCACAAACAAACACAAACAACAAACAACAACCTCACATACGTAATGCATACATAAGACTTATGCAACATTAACATAGCACATAGCATCTTCATCTTTGTATGTGTACGTACATAAGCCTATATACATAACATACATAGCATATAGATATATAGATATAAAGATACATATGGATATGTAGATACATAACATCCTCCAACCCAATTTCTTCTGCTTCTATGATGGGGTCAAGCATGATAAATTAAAAACACAATGAGTATTATGATGGCGATGATGGTTATGTTAATTATGGTGGCTTTTGTGATGATGACGATAATGTACATGATGATTATGGGGATGTTTATGGTGATGAGAATTATGATGATGATGCTAACTAATTTTTATGGTGATGATGTTAATGTTTATGATGATGATGGTGATGATGTAGATGATAACTACCAAAAAATGATAACGATTAAAACATATAATTTTATGAAAGATGAAACATGAAGTTAAAATCATTTTTTAAGCAACTTGAAAATACAAAATAATGTAATCTTTGGAAGATAATTTGTATGCGAATGCGAGTAAATTCTAAATTCTGCATAACTTGGCCTAACAACCAGTCAGAAAGGACCAACCATCAAACAAACAAACGAACAATGGGAAACCACAAACAACACAACATGACAAACGAACGAACGAACAAACAAACAAACAAACGCATGAAGAACATACTAATAACGACACGCTTTGTTGGGAAAATACAACAACATCGTCATCATGTACCAAAATAAAATTAATAATAAAATATATTATAATAATAATATTTATAAATCAATGAACTACCGTGGGGAAAGAGTTGGATTATTATTAAAATAATAATAATAATTTTAAGACAATAAAAACAACAACAGAAATAAAAATAATAATAATAATAATAACAACGGTGATGAGAACAAGACTTGTATTTAGATGGAAAACAAAACAATATATTTGAACGGGCTGATGAAAAGAACAAAGAAACAATTATTTGCCTCCGTACCGCCTATATTCTGTTTTCGCAGGCATCATCTTCAACATCTTCATCATCATCATCATCGTCATCTTTACCATCATCAGCATCATCGTTATCATTTTCATCATCTTCACCTTCATCGTCATCTGTTATTGTCATCACCATTGGCACTGTCATCGTCATTCACCCAACGTTTTAACCGTCATTTCCATTTAAATTAAAATATTCTTTTTAACTGTCACCATCATCACATAACCATGTGCATGTTAACCGTAATTGGTTTCATAATTTTATTTAAGGTTTATTATTTAAAATTGAATTTTTTTTTAATTTTCTAGCCGATCAAAATTGTTTGCAAGTTAAAAGGTATACCTACATGTGCAAAGAGTAGATTAGCCAAGAATAAATTTGAAAACTACGGCAACATTGAAACAGTTTTCGTGACTGGAAATGTTTAGTTTGACGATTTAGCGATCTCGCTGAATGATATGATGATTAGAAAAATGATCGGTAAAAGAATGATGTTTGTAGAGAGGGTTGCATTATAATGATAGTAGAGATGGTGTTGATAGATAAGGTTGATAATGAAGACGATGATGTCGGTAGTGATGTTGAAGATGATGGTCGTGTCGACGAAGATGAAGTTGACAGCGAGGATGAAGATGATGATGAGGAGGAAACCCTATACAGATAATCTACCACAGAGCTGGCTTACATGATGAACGCTTATCTGTTCAAACTCAACGTTACATAAACTTAATTATAGGCCTAATCGGAAAGTAAATTAAAAAAGAAAAGTATGCGAGCCATCATGTTAATGAAAACGGTAATTATGTTAATGGTGATGATGATGGGTATAAGAATAAAATTATCTTCTGTTAATTATTTAAAATATCATTAAAAGCACGCAGCTTTGTTGTAATATATCATTAACCGAATCGTTGAGTAATGTTTTCTCAATAGTTCCTAGTCATTCTATCGTTATGTTAGTTGAAAAAAAAACAATCACTAATCTAGATACTAATGAAATGGTTGTAATTGGTGCGGTAATTAAAAAATTGGTTCTCAGAAATATTTCAAGAACAACAATAAAACAACTGACTGCAACTATCACGGTTGCATTATTAATAGCAAAGAAATTTCATAAAAGCGTATTCAATCAAATTTGTCTATTGAACGTTTTTGACGTGAAAATTATAAAAGATCTGTTGTAATCATTTCTTAAGCTTCATGAGTGAGTTATAAAAAAGAACTTGAATTGATTGAAATCAACAATAGTTCCTATCAGAAACGTCTTAATTTTTTTAAATTCAATTAAATATCCATCCCAAAGTACAAAATTTAAAAACAAAACGAAAATCATATATTAACAATCAGTAAATGCAGAAACTGCTGCTGCTCGCTAAAGGAGGTTCAAAACAATTTCGTACCAACAAGCATACAAACATGAATGAAATACACATCTATATGTTTGTGTGTATGCCATTTTTAAAACGTGTATGTGTGAGATGTAGACTCTGTGGCATGCATGCGTGTATGTGTGAGGTGTATGTTCTGTTGTATGCATTCGTGTATGTGTGAGGTGTATGTTCTGTTGTATGCATGCGTGCATGTGTGAGATGTATGCATAACCTGGACTGCATTGCTCGAAACCAATTATCACAATAAACAAACCGCTCTCCCATAATATTTTTTGACGTAAGTTGATGCATAAATTTAAAAGTCGCTCGCATGGGTGCACATGTGACCTCGGCTATAAATCTTTGCTTTCATAAACACCAAAGTAGAAGCTGGAATATTACTATAATAGATACGGCGATAAGTGCAGAAGGTAGAAAATAATTAACTGGTAAACTGTTTTCGCAGTGAAAGGAGTTTCGCAAATTATAACTCGTTCAATTTTTATACTTCTTCAACAAATAACCGATGAACAAGCAATATATTTTAATTATTATTTTTGAAAGTACAGACTGATTTTTTCTGCACCAGGCAGTGAACAATCACAGAATTTATGTATAAATCAATTTCTGCTATAATTCTTTTAATAAAGTAGAGTAATAAAACTATAGCCGACTAATAATAATTTTTAAATATTGCAAATAAACAAAAGTATAATAATATTATTTAACAAAATTCGTCCAATATGTATCTAAAACTTCGTTTTGTGTCACAGAAATATTTTCATTACGATGTCATAACACGCTTCCCTACATAAGTCAACGTGTCAAGCAAGGTCAAACATATTCATCTTGACGCCATTTCAATCATCTTTCCTCATCATTTCCAACGCCAATTATGATGTTCATTAGTTTTAACGTCATCGTCTTTACTATCGGTAAAATCAACACAATTGGAAAATTGGTAAAAAAAAATGCACACCAAAACAGAATCATCCACATTGTTATCATCACAAACCAAAATCGAAATTGCAAACAACATTAACGTCACCAACACCATTATGAAAAAGCAATTACCATCTCTGATCATCATCTTCATCAGCGCATAAGTTTATCGTTTTCAAAAATCAAAATTATTTATTGTTTTACAAATTTCAAATTTTAAAATAAATGACCATTCGTAAAAATTTTTTCAAGTTTACGTATCATCGTACTTCTGTAGAAATACACAGCCACTGTCAGTATATATCATGTCATACGCCAAATTTCCTGACATTCAATACATTGCAAATGAGAATAGTAATGGTGAAATGGTGAAAAGAAGTAAAAATTGTGGTTTCTGTAAAAGCTCTTAATTGCGTAAAAATTAAATGTATGCCATCCGTGAGATAAATTTAAAAACCCAAAACCTTGTGATGTTTGAGATAGCTAGCTGAGTGAGTAACTGAGGTTCTTAATTCTAACCCAAAATCCATTACACTACATTTAAATACAAGTTACCAAAAGCACATTAACAAACATCAAAGTTGCAAACAGATAAATAAAATCACACAAATTTGGAAAAAATAATTGCATACGCTAGAAATTAAATACTTGTGAGCATAATAAGATGGCTAGGCGAGTGAGTAACTGATGTTCTTACCCTCAGAAAAATTTATTTAAAATTATCTACACAAGAGCAATTATGGTTTGTGGCAATATTATATTATTTTAAATTATTTGTTATCTGTTTTTCAATTTCAACCGCTTTGATGTTCAGTTTGTAATTGTGAGAAAATCAAAATTGCCACATTGAAACAATTACTTCAAGATTAATAATACTAGTACTAAGAATACCGATGAATATATAAATTTAATTGAAGCTAAAACATAAAAAATAATAGTTATTCTTTTATTTTGGTCAAAGTTTTTGGGCTTAAAAATGTAAATGCCGCAAAAATTACGTTTGAAAAATTGTGGTACAACAATAGACCAAAAGGTCTATTACACTCTTCAAAGGTTAAGAGAAGTCAGCCACACTCAAACATCTCATGAATATATGCTAAACGATGCATGACACATTGAAGCATGTGGTAAACGAAGATCTTCTTGATGTATTCGAACTCGGTGACTGCACGCTCTGCGAAACATCACCAGGCGATCATAACTCCTTTGAACACCAGGCAGCCCAAACAATCCAAAAGTCAGTTTGAGTAAATAAGAACATAACAATTTAGTTTCAATTTTGTGTTAATGCAAAATTGGTACCTTAACACGTGTCTTGTGACAATTATAATCATTTGCATAATTACGTTAGGTCTGACTATTTTCGTGCGAGATTATTATTGCCGACCACAAGTTGCTGAGCTGTTTGTTGAAGGAAGAAAGTAAGTATGTTTCAATGTTTTGGCAACATTTCATGTGATTGGTGAATAATAAAGGAAATCTAAATTGAATATCGTGCAAGGTTAATTTGCAAATTGATTTTCATTAGAAATGTCGTAATTGTTCATCTTCGTCATTAACCAAAATGATCATTTCTTCTTTCGTTCAATTAATCTTGCAATTATAAATCGGCTTCCATCATATGCTTTCATAATTTCTCAAAGTTATTTAAATGTTTTTTATTTTAACGAAAAAAACAAAACATATAGGTACATACAACAGACGACAGAATTATTCATGCAAAGTAAATCATCGGAGATTTATCTTACAAATTTCTAAATGCGAAACTTAGGCATTTTGTCTTAAGATCCTCTACACTTTTAATCATGTTAAAAGTTAATTCATATGTTGAATCCATAGTTTGTTAACCTTGAACAACAGGGCTATAAATTTTAAAACTTTGCTTTTATCTCTCTCTAGATTTGGTTACGAGGTATTTTTTTTACAAAAATTTATAAAATAAAATAATGGTAGACATCGATTCAGAATAAAAAAAAGTTCACAAGTTGTCATTAAAGATTTTTTTAAATTTTTGACTAGGCAACTCTGACCAACAATAATTTTCTTCTTCATCTAGTCGGCATTGAACTTTTACATTGCAAAAATTTTAACACCTATATCGAGAAATATGACCCTACACGTGTGTGTACATGCAGAAGAATCATTGAATCATTACCGTTAAGCTTAAGAATGTTATTGTGTTTAGGACTGACCACTTTCGAACCAGGTGAGTAAGCTATAACAAGTAAGTGATGACGATGTTACCGTCTGAGCTAGCTAACTCGCGACGATGCAGTAAAAGAGAATTGCTTGTTTATGTCGACCGAAAATGTTGTTAATTATAACTTTAAACACTTGCAAATTTGTCGACTTTTGAAACAATAAAAAATTAAATGAGTTAATACTGCATATGCAGTAAAATATTTGAAAACATTAATGAGTTTGCCATACTTTGAAAATGACTCACTCTAAACGTACACATCCGTTCCGTGATAAACGAAACGGCAGAAAAAAATTGTTCACATCAAAACCAATCTAACCTCCATACTCTCAGTTCTTGGTGGCGCGCTTTTGTCATCGTCTGAGTAATGTCCTAGCAACAAAAATACAATTTGAATTAAATTGCTATAGTTGTAGACGGTCATTTCTGGTTTTAATAAATTTTCAGAAAAAATTATAAATTTATTAAAATGATGAAAATTCTACGCACTGTTAACAGATTCTTTACTTCCATTGTTCACGTCACCATTGACAATGCTGAGTATACCGCACATTCCTCTGACGTCATTTCGATGTGTGATGTCATTTCCTACTGAACCGTTATGATTGTTGCCATTGTTGTTTCTCAACATTTCCTCGAGACTTTCGATGTATTCTATGGCGTTGCGCAGGATCTCAACTTTGGCAAGCCGCTGGCTCGGATTTGGACAGGTTCGTCGCTTCAGCGTCTCGAAAGCCTCATTCACTCGTCGCAACCTACGGCGTTCACGCATCGTCGCCGCTTTACGTCTGTCTACCGCCATCGTTTTGCGTTTGCAAGCCTTACACGCCCAGAGCAAACATTTTCGATCGCCTCCTTCTGAGTTCAAACAAATCGGTTCAAAAGTGTGGCATGCGTGGTTCTCGCCATTTTTCAAAGTTGCGCTATCGTTGCCACTACTGAGCGGTCGGTTAGTGTCGCAGCTTGTGTCGTCGTCGTCGTCATCTGACAAGTCGCTGTCGTCATCCATGGTACTTGAGTTTCGTCTGTCGGTTTGTTGTCTGTTGTAACGAATTTGTTGTTGATGAATCTGTTGTTGATGTTGTTGAAACATTTGTTGTCGTTGTTGGCGTATTTGTTGCTGGATGGAGGTTTCCGATTGTGTTGCAGTTGTCAGTTTGGTGTATTGTGCTTTTGGACTTGATTCCAGGACATGCGGTGCTGTTGACGTTATCGATGTGGAGGAAGATGGAGGTGGGTGCTTGTTGTCGCCGTTGCTCACTTTTTCGTTTTTGCCTTTGTCGTCGGAAAACTGTTTATCTTCACGCAGTTGTTCCATGCTTTCATTTTGAGGCAGGGCGTTTGCGTGACTTCCAGTGGAAACTTTTTGTGCGGTGTTCGGTGCTGTTTTCTGCTTCTTATTTGGTGTTTGTTTCGACACCTTGCCGGTTTTAGCTGTATCAGTTTGCTTAGTTTTTAAAGGGTTTTGTCCTCCGTAGCTGCTAGCACTGTTGGATTTTGTAGACTGTTTATTATTTGCTTGTTGTTGTTGTTGATGGTGTTGTTGTTGTTGCTGCTGCTGTTGCTGATGTTGTTGTGGTTTTTGTTGTATTTGGTTGTTGAAAGTGTTTTCAAGAGAGTTGGCATATAGTTTGTTGTCATATGCATTGTAGGCCTTATAATCTAAACTCATATATGAGTGGGACTGCTGTTGTTGAAGTTGTTGCTGATGGTGATAATGTTGTTGCAGCTGGAGTTGATGATGATGATATAAGTAAGTGGCTGCTGTTGCATCCTTATCAAACTCCAAAGCGTTAACAATACTTTCACTGTCACCCGCGTTGTTGGTCACGTGGTTATCTGACGTAACGTTGTTGCTGCTGTTGTATGGGGGGTTGATCAATAAGGCTCCACCGTTGCTGAACCTTACATCTTCATAATCAACAACACCTCCATTCAGAGGGTAGGCGTTTCTGTAGAGTTCACCGACCGTCGCACTGAACCCACCAATCAAGTTCTCTTCGAACTGGTTGCAGTTGGAGTTGTTAATGAGAAGGTTGTTGGAAGCGTTGTAAAGGAAGGAGTGGCTGTCTGCTGTTAAGCTGGTTGGGAGGGATGTAAGAGTAACTGTTGTTGGTACTGAGGCAAGACTGTTTGTCTGCTGCTGCGGTTGCTGATGCTGCTGCTGTTGCAACATAGACAACCCATTTGAAAAACTTGTCTGCTGGTGCGCGAATAATTTATTTTCATGATTTCATAAAAATTTAACTTTCACTGTGATACAATACTTTCTTAGATTTCAATTTTTATTATGAAAACCTAATTACGTAATTTCATCTTAATTGGCGTGTAGAAGTTAATGCAATTCTAAGACAAAATGTATGAAATTTTAAGAGATAACTGAATTGCAATACTAACAAATTGCTTTATATTTTTAGCGTAGATTTCTGTATAAGTCTCATTTATGTATAACGTATCTACTGATATAACGGTTAACCACCATCACCAAATGATGTTTTGGACGTTAGTTATAACCAAAATTTGATTTTTCAAAATACAAAACTCAACACCAACCTGCAAAGTATTGTTGTTGTTGCTGTTGTTGTTTTGGAAGGCAGGCTCCTTCTCTACAAGACCAACGTTGTTAAACATGTAGCCGGGAAATGCATGCCCTGGCTCGTATCTGCAACTTCTCATGTCAGTCATCATTTTTTGCAGATCAAAATTATATCTATGTATCAAACACAATATTTACGTTGAGTTTAAAAGTGGCTTTACTACTGAAATTGTTTCCAAAACCGTCTGAAGTTTCTACTCATAAATTGCTGTTTGAAATATTAGAAAAATATTTAAATCATTTTTTTCATTTGTGTACGTTAAAAATTCAAATAAATGATTGCATCTCATGAGGAAGAAGACAATCAGCAGATTCAACAGAGATCATTAAAACTGCGTATACTCCAATAATTAAGAACTTTCGCAGAGTCTGTTGTTTTATGTATCATGCTTGTCCAGCAAAATGTCGTACCAAACATTAAGTCAAAAAGAACGTATTCGATAGAACCTTGGAATTAATGTTTGAAAATTTGAAAATGTTTATAGTTTTAAAACAGTGTTCAACTAAAATATGTAACGTAACAAAAGTTTCGTAATAAACATTTATAGAAATTCAA